>NW_007254093.1:0-5217 GCF_000164805.1 Carlito syrichta | reverse complement strand
CTTTCAGGACTCTGGGCGGCAAGCCACCCACCCACCTACCCCTCCGCACTCACAGAAAGAAGGATAAGGTGAGGCCCGGAGGGGTAGGGAGAGAGGTGGGGAGGCCGGCTGTGGTACTCCGAGCTAGCTCTTGGGTATTAGAGAGAGCTCAATGCCTGTGTGAGTGTGAGGGGGAGAGCGAGTGCAAGGGAGGGAGAGAGTCAGCAGCGAGAGGAGAGGGAGGAGAGGGGGAGCCAGCGCTCCAGCTAGCATGAGGCCGGGCTTCTCTTCCAGTGCTCAGTTAATCTGGCTGTCAGTTGGTGTTAACGCTGCAGTTTAAGTGCTCGGATTCCAAGGGAAACAGACAAACCTCACGGAAGAAAGGAAGGAAGCAAGCAAGGAAAGAAGGAATTGCAGGAGGAAAAGAACAGGCAGAACAGCGAGAGGAATAAGGGAAAGGGGGGATATCAAATCTATGATTGTACCTGGGCTTCTTTTTCGCCAATGCAAAAAGGAATATGCAGCACATTTTTGCCTTCTTCTGCACCGGTTTCCTAGGCGCGGTAGTAGGTGTCAATTTCCCCAACAATATCCAGATCAGTGAGTGAGAGGGCAGGCTGGGGAGGGGCTTTCTGGGTCTGGCCAGGGTCCTTTGGGGGGATGTTGTGCCTCCCCTCCCCAGTACTGGCTGCTCTGCTTGGCTCCCTAACACTGTGCCAGCGGTGGTGATAAGAGGGAGACTTGGGCTGCCTGCCAGGGGAGGGGTCCATCAGATCACATGAGGGCCAGAGGGGAAGTGTTCTCACACACACACACACACACACACACACACACACACACACACACCCCACTCCCACTCCAGGTGCGAGCCTGTGAAATGGAGGAACCCTCGCTTTGGAGGAAATAACAACAACAAAAAAAAATCGGGCTTTGGCATGGAAAGGGGTGGTGGGTGTTTACGGAGTTAACTCTATTGCTGGGTAGTCAGTGCCTGATTTCACTTATTTATGCAAGTATGTTTGGTGTGTGTATGTTTATGTGTGTGATTAGACATTAATTGTGCACATATTCGTTTGAGGAAGGAGTGCATTTTTTAGCTGGGAAGGGGGTGCAGAGATCCTCTAGAAGAAGGAGTAAAGGGTGCCGGGAGTATTGCAGTCACTGAAATAATGCCAGCAGGCCACCATTCCAAGGCGGGCAGGTAAGCGCTCTCCTGCTCTGGACTGTTTCAGCTGCCTTCTCTTGCCATCTGCCATGCTGGACTGGTGGTCCCCACTCACCTGATCCTGGAACTTCCCAGCCTGCCTTTTCTCTGTTCCTCCAGTTGCTCCCTCTTCGTAGGTTTCCTGTCCATCGTCTGTCTACCTTTTACACACACACACACACACACACACACACACACACACAAACACACAGACACATGCTCCTTTCTCCTGTGGGATGTCCACTGTCCTTATCACTGGGCTCCATCCGCTCAACTTGGAGGCAGGTTTCAACATGCCGCATGCCTTTCTGTTCCCCATTTCCCTTTCTCCGTGGTTGTGTTTCTCAGAGTCCTCCCCTCAACATCCTATTGACAGGGGAGCTGACAGATGTGGCTACTCCCCATAAGAAAGGGAGAAAGCAAAACAAACAGGAGCAGTAACACCAATAACAAAGCGTGTCCACCAGGGCTTGGGGTTTCCTTGTGACCAGTGTTCAATGCTGTTTGTGTCCCGGAATGAAGCAAGCTGCTTTGCCTGGAGGCATCTTAGTTGGTTTGGTTTCTGTTGTCTGTCCCTTGATAGGAAGACAGCTCCACTTGGGAAAGTTCCCCTTGCTGGTAGTTTGTATTCTTTGTGTGAGATGTGGTACAGTTGGCATTTTGTCGGGCACACAGGTGCTGTAGTACCCATCTTCTTTGGCCTCTCCAGTTGGCTGGCTCGGAGGGTGGTTGGAGTGCCCATGGAGTAACTTGCTTTGTTTCCTGACACCTGTTAAGCTACATACTGAAGTGTGTATGTGTGTGTGTTCTAGTGCCCTACATGCAAAACTTCCTGCCTTCAGGGGAGACTCTTCCCAGCAGCCCAGCCCTTGGCCTTCTGCCTCCCCACCTCCCACCCCTTCTCTTTCATTCATTGCAGAGGAGGGGAAAGGGGACAGGGAGGTGTTTGGGGTGTGGTCATCTGAGGGGGGAGGGAGAGCATCAGAAGCAGGAATTATTTTTTTTTAATTGTGCTCTTTAAGATGGGGACACATGTACATGTGGCAATCCCTTGCTCGTATGTGTGGCATTGTTTATGCTTGCACTTATGCATTGCCTATCCTTTGCTGATTGAAAACACTTGCCTGTTGCATTTATGTCTATCGCCATTGGTAAAAAATGTATGAGAGCATTTTGTGTATATGTATATATTGTGTTCATTTATGTATCTGAAGATTTTCTAATATATTTAGCCTCAACTTGCTTGCTCAATTGATAAAAATCATTGCTACTGTTTTCAAATAAGAAATGAAACATTACATTGTAGAAAAAATGCTGAAAATATTACGGCCATCAGGTAGTACTTGATTCTACTTGTGTGATTTGTAACAAAAGCCTTGTAATCCATTTATTTGTCCTTAAAAACAAACACATACCCACTACATAAGAAGTCAGAAATGCATTATGTTGGGGCTGTGATTCCTGTCGGATATGAGATAAACTTTTTTGTAAACATTCATTATAGCTTAGTCTCTAGAAGTAGCTGATTTTAATTCACAGAAATGTACTTTAACTCATTTAAACGTCCACAGTAAATACAAAAGTAAACCACGCACTTTCGTTTCTTGGAACAGGAACCCAGACAGGCACCTTTACTTTGCTTCTTACTAGAATAGAATGTTTGTATTCTCTTGACATTCATAAGATCCCATATCTTTTAAGCACAAGGTTCTTTTATGCAAATACACAATGGTAATCCCTTATGTAACAAGTCATTCCTAGGTAGCTGGGATCATGAGTGGTGAAGGAAGAAACAAAACATCATTTGCAGGAAATCAAGAGTTTTCGGAGTAAAGGAATAAGAAACTTTAGAGGCAATAGAATAGTTAAATTGCATGAAGGTCTTATCCTACCAGGCCAAATATTAAAAAGTATCCAAGCAAACCACTCTAGTGCTGGAGAAGCCCAGGGTCCTGAAGTTGGAATTCAATCACTCTGCAACACGGATTAGCACCTACTTCCTATAAGGTTCTGTGGTAAGAGATTGGGCTGATACAAAACAAGTTAGACACAGGGAGGTTTTACGTTTTTGCAAGAGCATAGCCCTTGTAGGTGGCTTGCCTGAGGAGGGAGGAAAGAAATGCCACAAGTCTCCTGCTTCCTCTGATTTTAGCTGAGTTGAGAGGTGCACACTCATATATTTGTGCAGAGTGATGGACGGCAGAGGCCCTTGCCCTGTAAAAGTTCATCTGGAAATTTTAGCCTTAGCATCCAGTTGGGCCTATTTGAATGTTCATCTGTATGACTAAAGGCTACAGCTAGTGAGTTGGGCATGGAGAGAAGAAAAGGGCTTGTCTGGAGTAGGCTGTTGAGGAACTAAAACCTGTCTGTAGCTCACCAGATGCCATGTTGCATTTTCTTTTTTCACAGGGGGATTATTTCCAAACCAGCAGTCACAGGAACATGCCACTTTTAGATTTGCTCTGTCGCAACTCACAGAGCCCCCGAAGCTGCTCCCCCAGATTGATATTGTGAACATCAGTGACAACTTTGAGATGACCTATAGATGTAAGTCATTGCTTCTATTTCTGAGATTTCTTTCTGCGCCAGACTGATGAAAGAAGGACCTGTGGGTAGTTGGTGGTGTTGAAGAAATGACTTCAGTTGTCATTCGTCTTCATAAGAGAGAGCCCTCCAAGAAACATTTCCCGAACCTTTTGAGTGATTCCAGCAGTTGGCATTTTAGCCCCTGCAATGCTTCATGGAATGGGTTTGCTTTTTCACTGTCAGCTCACTTTAAATGCCAGCACGATGGGTACATGGGTTGACTGCATCTCCCCTACTCCCCAGAGGAATGAACTTCTGAGAGACTCAGAATTAAAGGCCTTGACTTTATGAGAACGTGGCTTAAAATGCTTAAGTCACTTCCTGTCCACAAGTTAAAAGGAGAAATGGCGCCCGGAGCTTAATGACAAAGGGTAGTTGAGAGGTTGTACACATCTATATACACATTTTTGGAAGTGACCGATAATTATTAAAACCTGATGCCTTGATCATTTTTAAAATGGCTTGTCATGAATGATTGCTTAAGACAGTTTGTAGGATGGCCTTTGATCATAAAATGGAACAAGGGTTCAAGAAGGAAAAGGGGTAGAAGAATCACTGACATTTGAATTGAATGTGTTTTAAAATGTGGGCAACAAACACCTTTCTGAGATTTTTCTGGCAACAAGGATTGAAAAGGAAGCTGTGTGGTTGCATGATTGTCATTTTATGACAGATGAAAGCATAAAAATTAATCAGCAGACACATTTTCCCTTCAGGGATTAAGCTCAAGTAAAAATTTATGGCAGGGAATTGTGAGCTGAATGTGCAAGAACAATTTGAGACCCTGAAACTGGATTTCATTGGCACCATAAGCTTTGTGTGCCACTGTTGACTTGGCGACTTCTGCTGAGCTGTGGATGCTTGAAGGCATGGGCCTTATTTCCTTCATCTCTTTCTCACATTCCCATATGGTGGGTGCATGATGATTTGAGCTGAACATGCTTTGAAGTTTCAAAATAAGAAGTCAGAATCCCTCCTATCCCTAAGACCACTCATAAGATAATGTTGATGCAAATTCCAAGAATTATAATTATACCATATTTCCTTTATTGAGAACTTAGTGACTACCAAGAACTATGATAAGTATTTCATAGATATCGATAGTAACATCTGTTGCCATTTATAGAGCATTGACTACAGCCCATACAATGCACTAATTGCTTTGCATGTGTTAGTTCATTTAATCCTCTCAGGAGCTGCAGAGAACTATACATTATCTTCCCTTTAGATATGAAGCATCTGAGAGTGCAACAGGTCTTTTAACTTGCCCAAGGTCACTCAGAAAGCAAACGATGGTTTTGTGATCCCAAAGTCCATGTTCCTGGACACCATGATAGAAACACTGATCCTTATGGTAACCTGATCAACTGGTGGGGTTATCCAAGAAATGAAAGGAGATTTTCATGGTCATGCAATGCAGTGACCTGAGAAAGCACTTAAGGAGAAAA
>NW_007254092.1:2811-3674 GCF_000164805.1 Carlito syrichta | reverse complement strand
AAGCTGCAACATAGGTAACAGCAATCCTCATATACAGAATCTACATGATCTATTGCTAAGGAGAAATAAGAAACCTGTTTTACACCCTTCCTCCATCACAATATCTACATAACATCTTGCTAAGGGCTAAACAAAAATCAGGGTTTCCCATCAGGGTTCTGGGGAAAGGGAGTCCTCATATACAGGACATTACACGGTCCCTCGCTAAGGAAGAATAAGGAATCTGTTTTACACTAGTCCCAAATCCTAAAAATTCTCAGGGTGTCTTGCTACGGGATGAACAAGAATCAGGGTTTCAAACTCGTCTCATGTTTCAGAACTATTAGGGTTGTGGGTTTTATGAATCTGTCTTTTCAGGACTGCAGCTACATTCTGGTCCTCTTGAGAGTTGTAAACGAGTATGTGGTAGTAAAAGTCCCTTAGGTACCTTGGCACAACTAAGGCCAGATATCCGGAACAAAAGTATCTTCTTGCCGTATTTGGATGTAACCCTGGTCTTAAGATGAACGTGGTAATCCTTAAATTTCCGTTTGTACTTTTATTTGGAGAGGGGCCGAGGGTTTCGCAGTTGCCAAATATTTAGGATGAATTATTTAAATGTCACCAGGAATCATGTTTGCCATGTCCCTAGGAAACATCTGGGCATCTGCATTTTTGTATACAGAGCTTTGGAATCCACATACACAGGGAAAATCAGGGCATCTTGCTCAGAACGAAAAAGGAATCCGGTTCTTGGAGTTGTCAATAGCCTAAATCTACAAGTTCCCTTGATAAGGTTTATTAAACTGCAATCTGGGCTTCTATGTCGCCACCATTTTTAGTGTGTCTTCTGAAAAATGAAGCAGGTATCTTGGGTTTAAATT
>NW_007254092.1:730-1539 GCF_000164805.1 Carlito syrichta | reverse complement strand
TCAAGTTTTTGAATTCGGAATTGGGTAATGGAAGTCCTCATATACAGGAAACCTCACTGCCTATTGCTAAGTAAGCATAAGGAATCTGCATTACTCGTGTCCTCAATACCAAAAAAGCATCAAGTCGTCTTGCTATGTGCTAAAGACGAATCAGGTTGTTTTCGAGCATGAATCTGGGGAAATGATGTCCTTATATAGAGGCAACGACATGATCTTTTGCTATGAAAGAATAAGGAATCTGGGTTACACGAGTCCTCAATCCCAAAAATCTACAGGGCATCTTGGAAAGGGCTAAAAAGAATCACAATTTCGAAGCAGGATCTATGTAATGAGAGTCCTAATATACAGGAAAATACACGTCCCCTTGCCAAGGAAGAAAAAGAATCAGGGTTATAGCAGTCCTCAGTCCTAACAATCTATAGGCCATCTGCTGTGGGCTAAACAAGAATCAGGATTTAGAAGCTGCAGGTAGGAAATAGCAGTCCTCATATACAGAATCTACACAATCTCTTGCTAAGGAAAAATAAGAAACCTGATTTTCATGGTTCCTCCCTCACAATATCTACATGGCATCTTGTTAAGGTCTAAACAAGAATCAGGGTTTCCAAACAGGATTCTGGGGAAAGGGAGTCTTCATATACAGGACACAACATGGCTCCTCGCTAAGGAAGAATAAGGAATCTGTGATACACTAGTTCGCAATCTGAAAAATTCTCAGGGTGCTTTGCTATGGGATAAACAAGAATCAGGGCTTCGAGCTCCCTCATGTTTCTGAGATATTTGACTTTTGAGTATTATGAATCAGTCGT
>NW_007254092.1:0-710 GCF_000164805.1 Carlito syrichta | reverse complement strand
TCCCCAAAGTTTCGGAGCAATTTAGCATGCGGATATTACGAATTAGGTCATTTCAGGACTCCAGCAACATTCTGGTCCTCTTGAAAGTTGTAAACGGGTATTGGGCACTCCAAGTCCGTTAGGTTCATCGGAACAACTAGGGCCAGATAACAGGACAAAAAGAATCTTCTTGCCATATTTGGATGTAACTCTGGTCTTAAGGTGAACCCTGTAATCCTTCACCGTCCATTTCTCTTTTTATTTTGAGAGGGAAGAAGGGTTTTGCAGTTGCAAATATTTAGTACGTATTTTGAAACGTAACCAAAAATCTTGGATTCCACATCGCTAGGAGACTTCTGGGTACCTGTCTTTTTGTACACAGAGTTTGGTATCCACATCGACAGGTAAAATCTGGACATCTTGCTGTGAACGAAAAGGAAATACTGTTCTAGGAGTTCTCATTAATCGGAATCCACAAGGCCTGTTGATAAGGTTTAATCGGGAATCTGGGTCCCTACATTTTTCAGAGCTATTTTCTCCGTGGATACGCTAAATCTGTCATTACAGAACCTTAGGAACTTTCTGGTTCTCTTCTTAGTTGTAATCAAGGACCTGGACCACAAACCCTTCTGTGTCCTAGGAACATCTACGACCATAATCATGTACCCCAGAAACAAAAGGCATATTGATACAAAATCCCTCGATTTCAGGTGACCTCAAAATACAGAGAA
>NW_007254091.1:1654-3716 GCF_000164805.1 Carlito syrichta | reverse complement strand
AGAACCGGATTTCCTTTCTTCTCAGCAAGATACCCTGATTTTCTCTCATGATGTGAATCCCAAACTCTGTATAAAAATAGGCAGATGTACCTAATAAATATTTGACAACCTCAAAAAACCAGGCCCCATCAGAATTGAAGGACAAACGGAAGTTTTAGGGTTTCAGGTACATCTTAAGAGGAGAGTTACCTACAAATATGTCAATATAATTCTTTGGGTCCTGGAATCTGCTCTTTGATGTCCCCAGGAATCCAATGGACTTGTAGGTCCACATTCTCGGTTACAACTATCAAGAAGACCAGAAGGTTGCTGAGAATCTATAATGACAAAATTGTCATATCCAAGAGGCATATAGCACTAAATAATGTGGGGAATTAGAAGCTCAGATTCCAGATTAGCCCTTATAATGTGGCCATGTAGACTTCTTGGATTGGCGACCCACATAACCCAGATTCTTTTTGTTCTCAGTAAGACCTCCGGCCATTACTTGGCGATGTGGAAGTAAAAACTCTTATATTCCAATATTCATTCACCCAAAAGATCAGAAGGGCCCTGGAATCCAAGATCGCTGGATCCCCTTTAAGAATACGTCATAAATATGTGGGAACTTCTAATCCTAACTTACAAAATCAGTCTAAAATTCCAGCAATTGTTTCTGGAATAGGAGGAAAACCTGAAGTCAGAAATTAAACTAAAAATGGTGAGATGATTCACTGGGTTATGGAATCTGGCCTAACAGCCTCCTGCAAAAAAAAAAGCCAAGCAGATGGACAGATTCTTTATTACAACTAAGAAAAGGAGTAGCAGGTTCCTGGTGATTGGTAATGACAGATTTGTGCTACGGATAAAGGAACTAGCTCTGAAGAATATGGGGACAGTAACTCCCAAATTCCTGATTAGTATTTATAATAATCCTGTAGGTTTCTAGGTATGAGAACTTCTTTAAGCCAGGGAAAATTTAGCCACTGCCCCGAATTTTCCTGGTCACATGGAAATTGATTTTCCTTGTTCCACATTGGTAACATGAGTAGAAGCTTTCTAGGGACATAGTGTCTCAGATTCCTGTTTTGTTCTCAGCAACACGACCAGATGTTTCCCAGTGCCCTGGAAGTCTAGATCTGTGGCTACCAATAGAAAGACTCCAGAATGTTCCTGTGGACTTGGAAACCAAACACTGGTGCCTTCCCAAAAATACCTTCTAAACATGATGCAACATCTAAACCCAAGGTCCTAATTCCAAATAACTAAACTGCCAGAAGTTTCTGGAGTATGAGGTAACCGTGAACTCAGGGCTTAGATTTAAAAAAAAAACCCGAGATTATTGTGTCCTGGAATTTGGCGTTAGAGGATCCAAAATCTAAATGGAGTTGTCATGCCATATTTTCGTTTAAACTATCGAGGGGACCAGAATATTGCTGGTATTCTGGAATGACTGATTCATAATATACACAGATGACACAGCTCTGAAAAATATGGGGATGTTGAAGCCCGGAGTCTTTTAGGCCTTAGCAAGATGCACTATACATTTTAAAATTGAGTACTTGTGTAACCCAGATTCTTTACTCTACCTTAGCAAGAGCCGGTGTAGTTTCCTATATATGAGGACTTCCATTCCCCAGTTTATTGCTTCGAAATCCTGATTCTTGTTTAGCCCTTTGCAAGACGCCCAGTAGATTTTTGGCATTGGGGTCTCCTGAAAAACAGATTCCTTATTATTTCTTAGCAAGAGTCTGTGTAGTTTCCTGTATATGAAGACTTCCATTACACAGATTCCTGCTTCTAAACCCTGATTCTTTTTTAGCACTTAGAAAGACTCCCTGTAGATTTATAGGATTGAGGGAATATGTAACCCAGATTCCTTATTCATCCTTAGCAAGAGGGTGAAAGTTTTCTATATATGAGGACTCCTATTCCCCAGATTCATGCTTCAAATCCCTGAAACGTTTTTCTCCCTTAGTAAGACTCCCTGTAGGTTTGGGGATTTAGGACTCTTGTAACCCTGATTCCTTATTCTTCCATAGCAAGAGGCCATGTAGTTTCCCGTATATGAGGACTCCCTTTA
>NW_007254091.1:0-729 GCF_000164805.1 Carlito syrichta | reverse complement strand
AAACCCAGACGTAGGTTAGATTCTCAGTTAAAAGTATCAAGAGGCGCAGCACGTTCCTGGGGATCGGTAATGACCAATTTGTGGTATGCATATGGGACGTTGCTCTGAATAATATGGGGACAAGGCCTCCCAGATTCCAGATTAGCATTTAGCTAAAGTCCATGTCGATTCCTAAGTATGATCACTGTCATAAGCCAGGGATAAATTAGCAATTGCCCAGATGTTTGCAAGTTACATGGAAACTGAGTTTCCTGGTTCCTCTTTAGTAACACGTGTAGAAACTTTCAAGGGACACAGTGACCCAGTTTCCTATTTCGTTCTAAGCAAAACGATGAGATGTTTCCAGTTGACCTGGAAGTAGAGACTCTTGTATACCCATAGAAAGATGACAAGAATATGCCTGGGGACGTGGAATCTAAGAGTCCTAATTAACTCCAAAAAATACCTCCTAAAAAATTTGGACACCTAAACCCAAAGTCCTAATTCCGAACAGCGGAGCCACTGAAGTTTCTGGAGTACGAGGTAACACTGAAGTCAGGCCTTACATACAAAAAATCCGAGAGGAATACTTGTGTCCTGGAATCTGGCATCACAGAGGTTCCGAGTATCTAAATGGACTTGTAGTGCCAGATTCTCGTTCAAAACTATCAAGAGTACCAGAGTGTTGCTGGAGTCCAGGAATGATTGATTTGTAATATCCACATAACTAATAGCTCTAAAACATGAGGG
>NW_007254090.1:0-4871 GCF_000164805.1 Carlito syrichta | reverse complement strand
GATCCAGATCTAAATGGACTTGTAGTGCCATATTTTCGTTTAAACTATCGAGAGAACCAGAATGATGTGGGACTTCTGGAATGAGTGATTCCTAATATGCACATAGGATAGAGCTCTGAAAAATATGGGCACATCGAAGTCCAAGTCTTTAGGCCTTATCAAGACGCCCTGAACATTTTTGGAATTGAGGACTCATGTAATCCAGATTCGTTACTCTTCCTTAGCAAGAGTCCGTGTAATTTCCTGTGTATGAGGACTCCCGTTCCCCAGATTCCAGCTTCGAAATCCTGATTCTTGTTTAGCTCTTAGCAAGACTCCCAGTAGATTTTTGGCATTCAGTTCTCAGGAAAACCAGAGTTTTTATCCTGTCTTAGGTAGACGCTGTGTAGTTTCCTGTATATGGAGACTCCCATTTCCGAAAGTCCTGATTCAAAATCCTGATCCATGTTTAGCCCTTAGAAAGATGCCCTATAGTTTTTTCAGATCGAGGACAGGTGTCACCCATAATCCTTAGCAAGAGTTTATGAATTTTCCTTTATATTAGGACTCCCATTCCCCAGATACGTGCTTCCAATCCCTGATATTTTTCTCCCTTAGTAAGACTCCCTGTAGGTTTTTGGGATTTGAGGACTCATGTAATCCAGATTCGTTATTCTTCCATAGTAAGAGGCCATGTAGTTTCCTGTATATGAGGATTCCCATTTACAAATTCCTGCTTAATTCTCAGCAATACCCGAGATATTATCCAATGAACATAGAATTCCATTTGTTTGGATATCAATAGAAAGACTCCCATATAGTACCTGGGAACTGTAATCCAAGCTTCCAGGTTCCCCTTAACAAGACATCGCAAAAGTGTGTAATATTCTAAACCCAATATCCCAATTTTCACCAGCCTGACGACAGGAAATTTCGTTATTTTGAGGTAACCTGAAGCGAGGGATTTTGTCACAAAATGCCAGTTGATACTTGGGGAACTGGATTGAGGTCGAAGATGTGGATAAAAAACAAACGAAATTGTAGGTTCAGATACTCAATAAAAACTATCAAAAGGACTGGAATCACTTGGGTCTCTAATAAGAGATTTTAGGTATCCACGTAGCAAATAACTATGAAAAATGGAAGGACCTACAAGACCAGATTCCTCTTAAACCTTATCAAGAGGCCATAGAGATTTTTATGGCTGAGGATCGCTGGACAGGCATTCTCTTCTGGTTCTCAGCAAGAGCCTTATTTTTCCTGGCGATCTGGATTCCAAAATTCTGTATGCAAATAGACAGATGCCCAGCTGTTTCGCAGGGACGTGGAATCCATGATTCCTCGTTACCTTTATAAATATGTATGGCATGCTTAGCAACCCCAACCCCCCAGGCCATATGTAATAGATTCACAAACAGAAGTTTTAGGATTACAAGGTACATCTTAAGACAAGAGTTACACACAAATATTGCGAGATGATGCCTTAGTCCCGTCATCTGTCTTTAGTTGTGCCAAGAAACCCAACTGAATTGCACGGACTGGTTCTTGGTTACAACAATCAAGAGAACCAGATGGTTGCTGGGAATCTACAATGACACTTGTCCTTTCCAAGTGGCAGCATGCTCTGAAGAATTTGGAGAACTAGAAGCCCAGATTCCAGATAAACCCTTATTACGGTGCCCTGTAGAAATGCATTGAGGCCTCCCATAAACCACATTCGTTTTTTTTATTATCACGAAGGCTCCTGGACGTTTCCTGGTGACGTAGAAGTACATACTCTTACATACCAGTACACATACGCCAAGAAGTTTCCCAGTTACCTGGAATCGAAGATTGCTGAATCCCCCTTAAGTATACATTCGAAATATGTGGGGAGCCCTAATCCCACATTCTCAATGTGAGAACGAATGTCCAGCAGTAGTATCTGGACTATGAGGTAAACCTGAGACCAGTGATCACATTAACAAGTGGCCGATGATTGATGTATTGTGGAATCTGCCCTTACAGGACCCTGTGAAACAAATGGACCAGCATTCCAGATTCTCAGTTACAACTATGAAGAGGTGCAAAACGTTCCTGGGAAATGGCAATGACCAATTTGAGGTATGCATATAGAACGTTGCTCTGAATAATATGAGAACCAGGACTCCCAGTTTCCAGATTAGCATTTGGTAAAGTTCCTGTCGATTCCTAGGTATGAACACTGCCTTAAGCTACGGATAATTTATCAAATGCCCAGATGTTTGCATGTTACATGGAAACCGAGTTTCCTGGTTCCTCTTAGGTAAAGCCTGCAGAAACTTTCAATGGACACAGTGACCCATATTTCTGTTTCGTTCTAAGCAAAGCATCGAGATGTTTCCTGTAGGCCTGGAAGTCCAGACTCTTATATACCCATAGGAAGATGACAAGCATATGCCTGGGGACATGAAATATAAGATTCCTGGTTCTCTTCAAATAATACCTCCTAAAAAATTGAACACCTAAACCCAAAGTTCTAATAACGAACAGCAGAGTCACTGAAGTTTCTGGAGTACGAGGTAACACTGAGGTCAGGGTTTACATACAAAAATTTCGAGAGAATTTCTAATGTCCTGTATCTGGAAGAAGAGGTTCCGTGTATCTAAATGGACTTCTAGTGCCAGATTCTCGTTCACAACTATCGAGAGTACCAGAGTGTTGTTGCAGTCCAGGAATGATTGATTCGTAATATCCTTATAACAAATAGCTCTAAAACATGAGGGGTGCTCAAAGCCCTGATCTTGTTTAGCCCTTAGCAAGACGTGATGTAGATTTTCGGTATTGTGGACCCATGTAGCCCAGATTCCTTATTCATCCTTCGCAAGAGTCATGAAGTTTCCTGTATATGAGGACTCCCATTACCCAGATTCCTGCTTCATTCTCAGCAAGACACCAAGATATTTCGTGGTGATATGGAATTAAAGTTGTTTGGATATCAATTGAATGTCTCCCAGAAGTTTCTGGGTAATTGGAATCCAAGATTCCTGGTTCCCGTGTACAAGACACCCTAACAATATGGGGACCTAAAAGCCCAGATTCCTGATTAAACCTCATCAGAGGCCCTCTAGACTTCAGCGAATGAGAACTCAAGAACCCGGATTCTCTTTTCGTTCTCGGTAAGATGACTTGATTTTCCCTGTCGATGTGTATTCCAAAACTCTGCATACTAAAGACAGATGCCCACAAGTTTCCTAGGGTCAGGGAATCCGTGATTCCTGGTTACCTTTAAGTATACTTACTAAACATTTGGCAACTGCAAAACCCTCAGCCCCTCTCTATATAAAAAGACAAATGGAAGTTTGAGAATTACAAAGTTCATCTTGAGACCAAGTGTTACATGCAAATATGGCGAGATGATCCCTTTTGTGCTGTAATCTGGCCTTAGTTGTCCTGAGGAACCTAACGGACTTGCAGTGCGAGATACCCGTTTACAACTACCAAGAGGACCAGAATGTTGTTGGAGTCCTGAATTGACTGATTCCTAATACCCATATGCTATATAGCTCCAAAACATGAGGTGAGCTCGAAGCCCTCATTCTTGTTTGTCCAGTAGCAAGACGTCCTGAGAATTTTTTTGGATTGTGGACTCGTGTAACACAGATTCCTTATTCTTCCTTCACTGGAGGCCGTGTAGTGTCGTGTATATGAGGACTCCCTTACTCCAGATTCCTGTTTTGAAACCCTGATTCTTGTTTAGCCTTTAGCAAGAAGCCATGTAGATTTTGTGATTGAGGAACTGCGTAAAACAGATTACTGATTTTTCCTTAGGAAGAGGCCTCGAAGTTTCCTGTTATGAGTAGTATTACCCACATTCCTGTTTCGAATCCCTTATTCTTTTTTAGCCCTTAGCAAGTGGCCCTGTAGTTCTTTTTGATAGAGATCACGTGTAACCCAGATTCCTTATTTTTTCTTAGCAAAAGGCCGTTTATTTGCCTGTGTATGAGGACCCCATTTCTGCAGATTCTTGCTTCAAAAGCCCTGATTCTTGTTTAGCCCTTAGCAAGACGCCCTGAAGTTTTTTAGTGTTTGACGATACGTGTAACCCGGATTCCTTATTCTTTCTTAGCATTAGGCAGTCCAGTTTCCTGTATTTGAGGATTCCCACTACCCAGATTCCTACATTAAAAACCTGATTCATGGTTACCTCTTAGTAAGACGCCGTGTGGATTTTTGGGCTGAGGACTCGTGCAACCAAAATTCCTTATTCTTACTTAGCAAGAGGCAGTGTAGTTTCCTGTATATGAGGACTCCCATTTTCCAGATTCCTGTTTCATTCTCAGCAAGGTGCTGAGATATTTCATGGTGACCTAGAATTCCAGTTGTTTGGATATAAAGAGAAAGACTTCCATAAGGGGTTATTGGGGAACTGAAATCCAAGATGCCTGGTTCCCCTTAACAAGGGCTCCCCAAAATGTGGAATCTCCTAAACCCAATATCCCAATTCCCACCAGCCCAACCTCACGAAATTTCTGTAGCTTGATGTAACCTGAATCAAGGGACTTAGTACCAATATGCCATTTGATTCCTGGAGTACCTGATTATGGTCGTAGATGTTCATAAGACTCAAAAGGATATTTGGGCCAGATCCTCGATTACAACTATCAAGATCATAGAATGTCCCTGGAGATATGTAATGACTGATTAAGGGTAACTACGGAGCTAGTAGCTCTGAAAAATGAAGGGACCCTGAAGCCAGATTGCTGATTAAACCTTATCAAGAGGCCCTATAGATTCTGGCGAATGAGAACTCCCAGAACCGGATTTCCTTTTCCTTCTCTGCAATATGCCCTGATTTTCCCTCCTGATGTGGATCCAAAAACTCTGTATAGAAATAGGCAGATGCCCACAAATTACCTAGGGTCTTGGAATCG
>NW_007254089.1:3466-4309 GCF_000164805.1 Carlito syrichta | reverse complement strand
AAACTCTGATTTTCTTAGAAATTTCCAAGGTTCTCTCTAGATTTTAGGGATTAAGGACTCGTTTAACCCAGATACCTTAATCTTTCTTAGCAAAAGTTCATGTAGTTGCCTGTAATAAGGACTCCATTTTCCAGATTCCTGCTCAAAAACCCCATGATTCGTGTTTAGCCCATAGCAAGTTGACCTTAAGCTTTTTTGGGATGGAGGACCTGAGTAACGCAGATTCCTTATTCTTACTTAGCAATAGGCAGTGAAGTTTCCTTATGTGAGTACTCCCATTACCCAGATTCCTACTTCATAAACCTGATTAATGATTACGTCTTAGGAAGACGGCCTGTAGTTTTTGAAATTGAGGACTCATATAAGGAAGATTACTTATATTTCCTTAGCAATATGACGTGTAGTTTCCTATACATGACGACGTTTATTACCCAGCTTCCTGATTCACTCTGTAGGATGCCGAGACAGATCCTGGTGACCGAGAATTCCAGTTTTGTGATTATCAACAGAAAGACGTCCATAATGTTCTTTGGAAACTGGAATCCAAGATTCCTGGTTTCCCTTCATAAGACCTTTTCAAAATGTGGAATATTCCAAACCTAAAACCCCAATTCCTACCTGCCCACCCACAAGAATTTTCTGTACTTTGAGGTCACCTGAATCGAGGAATTTTGTACCAATATCCCTTTTGATTCTGGGAATATGATTATGGTCATAGATGGTCCCAGGGAACAAAAGGATTTCTAGGGTGAAATCCTTGATTACAACTAACAAGAGGACAAGAAAGATCCTGTGGATCGGTATTGACAGATTTAGTGTATCCACGGAGCAAGTAGCTCTGAA
>NW_007254089.1:0-2438 GCF_000164805.1 Carlito syrichta | reverse complement strand
TCAATAACCCAAATTCGTGTTTAGCCTTAGCAAGAAACCCTGAAGTTTTATTGTGGTGGAGGACACATGTAAACCAGATTCCTTACTGTCCTTTAGCAATAGACAATGCAGTTTCCTGTATATGAGGACTCGCATTATCCCGGTTCCTACTCACAAAATCTGAATGGTGGTTATCTCTTAGCAAGAATGTCTGTATGTTTTTGAGATGGAGGCCTCGTGAAACCAAGATTCCTTATTCATCCATAGCAACAGGTCGTTTAGTGTTCTGTATATGAGGACTCCCATTACTGAAATTCCTGCTTTATTCTCAGCAAGACGCCAAGATATTTCCTGGTGACCGAGAATTCCAGTTGCTTGGATATCAAGAGAAAGACACCCATAAAGTTCTTGATGAATTGGAACCCAAGATTCCTGGTCCCTTTTCAAAAGACACACTAAAAATGTGGCGACATAGAAGCACAGATTGCTGATTAAACCTTATCAAGAGACTTTGTAGATTTACGTAGTAGAGAACTCCAAGAACCGGATTCCCTTTTCATTCTCAGCAAGATGCCCTGAATTTCCTTTCAATGAGGATTCCAAAACTCTGTATACAAAAATGCAGATGCCCAGATGTTTCCTCGGCCCATCTACAAATAAGGTAAAAGCTGAAATTTAAGGATAAGAAAGTTCATCTTACGTCCAAAGTTACATCCAAATACAGCAATATGATACTTTTTTTCTGGGAATCTGGCCTTAATTTCCCAAAGAACATAAGGGATTTGTACTACCAGATACCTGATTACAACTCTCAGGAGGAGGAGAATGTTGCTGGACTCCTGAAATGACTGATTCATTATACCCACAAGCCACATATCTCTGAAACATGAGACGAGCTCTAAACTTTGATTCTTGTTTATACCGCAGAAAGACATCCTGAGAATTTTTCGGATTGTGGACTAGTGTATCACAGATTCCTTATTCTTCTTTACCGAGGGGCCGTGTAATGTCTTGTATATGAGGACTCCCTTTCCCCAGAATCCTGTTTGGACATCCTGATTCTGGTTTTGCCATTAGTAAGATGTCATGTAGATATTGTGACGGAGGAACCGTGTAAAAGAGATTTCTTAGTTCTCCTTAGCTAGAGGTCATGTAGATTCTGCATATTAGGACTGCTATTACCTATGTTCCAGCTTCTAAACCCTGATTCTTGTTTAACCCACAGCAGATGGCCTGTAGATTTTACAGACTGAGGACTGCTATAACCCCGATTCTTTTTCTTCTTTGGCAAGGGGCTGTATATTTTTCTGTTTATTAGGACTCTCATTAGATATATCCTGCTTCGACACTCTGATTTTTTTAGAACTTTCCAAGATGCTCTGTAGAATTTTTGGATAGAGGAATCGTGTTACACAGATTCCTTATTCTTTCTTAGCAAGAGGTCATGTAGTTTCCTGTAAATAAGGACTCCATTTTCCCGATTCATGCTCGAAAACACCATGATTCCTGTTTAGCCCTTAGCAAGATGACCTTAAGCTTTTTTGGGATTGGTGACCCGAGTAATGCAGATTCCTTATTCTTACTTAGCAATAGGCAGTGAAGTTTCCTTTATGTGAGGACTCCCATTACACAGATTCCTAATTCAAAAACGTGACTCGTGGTTACGTCTTAGAAAGACGGCCTGTAGTTTTGGGACTGAGGACTAATATAAGGAAGATTCCTTATACTTCCTTAGCAATATGACGTGTAGTATCCTGTATATGACGACCTCCATTACCCAGCTTCCTGCTTCACTCTGCAGGATGCCGAAACAGTGCCTGGAGACCGAGTATTAAAGTTTTTTGGATATCAAGAGAAAGACGTCCATAATGTTCCTTGGGAATTGGAAGCCAAGATTCTTGGTTCCCCTTAACAAGACCTCCCCAAAATGGGGAATATTCCAAACCCAAAACTCGAATTCCTACCTGCCCTACTATTATAATTTTCTGTACTTTGAGGTCAACTGAATCGAGGAATTGTATACCAATATACCCTTTGATTCTGGGGAATATGATTATGGTCATAGATGGTCCCAGGAAACAAAAGGATTTCTAGGGCCAAAACCTTGACTACAACTAACAAGAGGACCTGAAAGATCCTGAGGATATGTAATGACAGATTTAGCGTATCTGCGGAGCAAGTAACACGGAAAATGTACGGACTCAGAAGCCCAGATTACTGATTAAACCTTCCCAAGAGGCCATGAAGATTCCGGAAAATGAGAATTCCTAGGGCAGGATTTTCTTTTAATTCTCAGTAAGATGTCCTGATTTTTTCTGTCGATTTGGATTCCAAATTCAGTATATCAAAAGACAGATGCCCAGAAGTTTCCTAGGTTCGTGGATTCTGATTCCTGGTTACCATTAAAAGTACATAGTAAACATTTGGCAAGTGCAAAACACTTGTCCCTTCTCAAATAA
>NW_007254088.1:0-9403 GCF_000164805.1 Carlito syrichta | reverse complement strand
ATGAAAAAATAGTCATTTTCAAGAAGCCTGTGGCCCTAAAGAATGTGTGGAAATAGAATCCCAGACTCCACATTAGCCCTTATAAGTTGCCCATGTAGAATTCTTGGATTGGTGACCCCCGTAACCCCGAATCTTTTTATTCTCAGTAAGACTCCCGGAAGTTACCTGGCAACGTGGAAGTGCAAACTATTATATAACCAATAAGCATAAGCCCAAAAGGCCGGAAGGGCCCTGGAATCCAAGATTGCTGGATCCCCTTTAAGAAAACGTCCTACATATTTGGGAACACCAAATTTCAAGTTACCAATATCAATCTAAAATTCCAGTAGTAGTTTCTGGATTAGGAAGGTAAACCTGAAGTAAGAAATTACACGAAAAACGGCGACATGATTCCTTGGGTTGTGGAATCTGTCCTTACATACTCCTGCAAAAAAAGCTGAGCAGATGGCCAGATTCTCTGTTACAAATAAGAAGAGGAGCAGCAGGTTCCTGGGAATCAGTAATAACATATTTGTGGTATGTATAGAGGAATTAGATCTGATAAGTGTGGGGGCTGGGACTCCTAATTCCTGATTAGCATTTGCCAATTCCTGCAGGCCTCCAGGTATGAGAACAACCTTAAATCAGGGAAAAAATAACAAATGCCCAGAAGTTTGCTGATCACATGCAAACTGACTTTCCTTGTTCCACATTGGTAACATGAGTAGAAACGTTCTGAAGACATAGAGTCCGAGATTCCTGTTTCATTCTCAGAAGAACGACTAGATATTTCCTCGTTTCCTGAAGTCCAGACACGTGGCACCCAATAGAAAGTCTCCAGAATGCTCCTATGAATTTGTTAACCAAGACCCTGGTGCCCTCCCAAAAATACCTTCTAAACATGGTGCAACTTCTAAACCCAAGGCCTAATTCCGAATAGCTGAACTACCAGAAGTTTCTAGAGTACGAGGTAACCCTGAACTCAGGGCTTACATTCAAAACACCCGAGATGATTACTTGAGTCCTGGAATTTGGCGTTAGAGATTCCATAATCTTAATAGGACTTGTAGTGCCATATTTTCATTTGAATTATCAATGGGACCAGAATGCTGCGGAACTTCTGCAATGAGTGATTCCTAATATGCACAAAGGATAAAGCTCTGAAAATTATGAGGACGTTGAAGTCCGAGTCTTGTAGGCCTTATCAAGATTCCTTGAACAGTTTCTGAATTGAGGACTCATGTAACCCAGATTCGCTTTCTTCCTTAGCAAGAGCCCGTGTAGGTTCCTGTATATGAGAACTCCCATTCTTGCATCGAAATCCTATTTCTTTTTGAGCCCTAAGCAAGACGCCCAGTAGATTTCTGGCATTGAGGTCTCGGGAAAACCAGATTTCTTATCCTTTCTTAGGTAGAGGCTGTGTAGTTTCCTCTATGTTAAGACTCCCATTACCGAGAGTCCTGCTTCGAAACACTGATACATGTTTAGCCCTTAGAAAGACGCCCTGTAGAATTTTCGGATCGAGGACATGTGTCACCCAGATCCCTAGTTTGACCTTAATAAGAGATTGTGAAATTTCCTGTATATGAGGACTCCCATTCCCCAGATTCGAGCTTCAAATCCCTGATAATTTTATCCCTTAGTAAGACTCCCTGTAGGTTTTTGGATTTGAGGATTCGTGTCACCCAGATTACTTATTCTTCCGTAGTAAGAGGCCATGTAGTTTCCCGTATATGAGGATTCCCATTTCGCAAATTCCTGCTTAATTCTCAGCAATACCCGAGATATTTGCTGATGAACATAGAATTCCAGTTGTTTAAATATCAATAGAAAGACTCCATATAGTACTTGGGAAGTGTAATCCAATCTTCCAGGTTCCCCTTAATAAGACATCGTAAAAATGTGTAATATTCTAAACCCAATATCCCAATTTCCACCAGCCTGACCACAGGAAATTTCGATATTTTGAGGTAAGCTGAAGCGAGAGATTTTGCCCCAAAATGCCAGTTGATACCTGGAGAAATGGATTATGGCCAAAGATGTGGATAAGAAACATACGAAATTGTAGGTTCAGATACTCAATTACAACTATTGAAAGGACTAAAATCGCTTCCATCTGTAATAAGAGATTTTAGGTACCAACGTAGCATGTAGCTCTAAAGAATGCAAGGCCCTACAAGCACAGATTACTCATTAAAATTTATCAAGAGGCAATATAGATTTTGACGGTTGATGACACCTGATCCTGCATTCTCTTCTCGTTCTCAGCAAGATGCCCTGATTTTCCCTGGAGATCTGGACTCCAAAATTGTGTATGCATATAGACAGATGCCCAGCTGTTTCCCAGGGACGTGGAATCCGTGTTTCCTGGTTACCTTTAAAAATATGTACTACATGCTTAGCAATCCCAACCACCCAGGTCATATCAAATAGATTCACAAACGGAAGTTTTAGTATTACAGGGTACATCTTAAGACAAGAGTTACACACAAATATTGCGAGATGATGCCTTAGTCCTGTAGTCTGCCTTTAGTTGTGCCGAGAAACCCAACTGAATTGCATGGACTGGTTCTTGGTTACAACAATTAAGAGGATCAGAATGTTGCTGGGAATCTGACACTTGTCCTTTCCAAGTGGCAGCATGCTCTGAAGAATTTGGAGAACTAGAAACCCAGATTCCAGATAAGCCCTTATAATGGAGCCCAGTAGAAATGGATTGAGGCCTCCAATAACCCACATTCCTTTTTTTATTATCAGGAAGATGCCCGGACTTTTTCTGGTGACGAAGAAGTACATACTCTTACATACCAATACACATACGCCAAGAAGTTTCCCTGGGACCTGGAATCGAAGTTTGCTGGTTCCCCCTTAAGTATGCCTCCTAAATATGTGGGAAACGCTAATCCCACATTCTCATTGTGAAAACGAATGTCCACCAGTAGTTTCTGGTCTACGAGTTAAACCTGAGGTCAGGGATCACATCAACAAATGGCAGATGATTGCCTGGATTGTGGATCTGGTCTTAAAGGACCCTGTGAAACAAACGGACCAGTAGGCCAGATCCTCAGTTACAACTATCAAGAGGTGCAAAACGTTCCTGGGGAACGGCAATGCCCTATATATGGTATGCATATAGGACGTTGCTCTGAATAATATGAGAAACAGGACTCCCAGATTCCAGATTCGCATTTGATTAATGCCCTGTGGATTCCTAGGTATGAGCACTGCCTTAAGCCACGGATAATTTAGCAAATGCCCATATGTTTGCAAGTTACATGGAAACCGAGTTTTCTGGTTCCTCTTAGGAAAAGCCTGTAGAAACTTTCAAGGGACACAGTGACCCAGATTCCTATTTCATTCTAAGAAAAACGACGAGCTGTTTCCTGTCAGCCTGGAAGTCCAGACTCTTGTATACCCATAGAAAGATGACAAGAATATGCCTTGGGACGTGGAATCTAAGATTTCTCGTTCTCTTCCAATAATGCCTCCTAAATAATTGAACACCTAAACTCAAAGTCCTAATAACGAACAGCAGAGCCACTGAAGTTTCTGGAGTATGAGGTAACACTGAGGTCAGGTCTTACATACAAAAAATCCGAGAGAATTTCTAGTGTCCTGTGTCTGGAATCAGAATTTCCGTGTATATAAATGGACTTTTAGTGCCAGATTCTTGTTCAAAACTATCAGTAATACCAGAGTGTTGCTGGAGTCCAGGAATGATTGATTCATAATATACACATAGCAAATGGTTCTAAAACATGAGGGGTGCTCAAAGCCCTGATCTTGTTGAGCCCTGAGCAAGACGCCCAGTAGATTTCTGGCATTAAGAAATCGTGACAACAATATTCCTGTTCCTTTCTTAGGTAGAGACTGTGTATTTTCCTGTGTATGAAGACTCCCATTACCAAGATTTCTGCTTCGAACCCTGATTGTTGTTTAGCCCTTAGAAAGACATCTTGTAGATTTTTAGGATTGAGCACATGTGTAACCCAAATTCATTTTCGTCCTCAGGAAGAGGTTGTGAAGTTCCTGTATATGAGGACTCCCATTCCCCAGATACGTGCTTCAAATTCCTGATAATTTTTCTCCCATGGCAAGACTCCCTTTAGTTTTTTGGAATTTTAGGACTCGTGTAACCCAGATTCCTTATTCTTCCGTAGTAAGAGGCCATGTAGTTTCCCGTATATGAGGACTCCCATTTCACAAATTCCTGCTTAATTCTCAGCAATACCCGAGATATTTCCTGATGACCATAGAATTCCAGTTGTTTGGATATCAATTGAAAGACTCTCATATAGTACTTGGGAACTGTAATCTAAGGATCCAGGTTCCCCATAGTGAGACATCCTAAAGGTGTGTAATATTCTAATCCCAATTCCCACCAGTCTTACCACAGGAAATTTCGGTATTTTGAGGCAACATGAAGCGAGGGATTTTGTGGCAAAATGCCAGTTGATACCTGGGGACTGGATTATGGGCGAAGATGTTGATAAGAAACAAACAAAATTGTAGGTCCAGATCATCGATTACAACTATCGAAAGGACCGGAATCTTCTTGGATCGGTAATAAGAGAGTTTATCTATCCACTCAGCAAGTAGCTCTGAAAAATGGAAGGACCTACAAACCCAGATTCCTGATTAAATCTTATCAAGAGGCCGTATAGGTTTTGAAGATTGAGGACCCCTGAACCCGCATTCTCCTCTGGGTCTCAGCAAGATGCGCTGATTTTTTTTGGCGATCTGGATTCCAAAATCTGTATGTAAATACACAGATGCCCAGTTGTTTCTCGGGGACGTGGAATTCGTGATTTCTGGTTACCTTTAAAAATATGTACTACATGCTTAGCAACCTCAAAACCCCAAGGTAATGGAAAATAGATTCATTCATGAACGGAAGTTTTAGGATTACAGGGTACATGTTAAGACGAGTTACACGCAAATGTGGCGAGATGAAGCCTTAGTCCTGTAATCTGACTCTAGTTGTGCAGAAAAACCCAAATGAATTGCACGGACTGGATCTTGGTTACAACAATCAAGAGGACCAGAAGGTTGCTGGGAATCTATAATGACACTTGTCCTTTCCAAGTGGCAACGTGCTCTGAAGAATTTGGAGAACTAGAAGTCCAGATTGCAGATAAGCCCTTATAACGGAACGCTGTAGAAATGGATTGAGGGCTCACATAACCCACATTCCTTTTTATATTATCAGGAAGATGCCCGAATGTTTTCTGGTGATGTGGAATTACAAACTCTTATATACCGATACACATACTCCAAGAAGTTTCCCAAGGACCTGGAATCGAAGATTGCTCGTTCCTCATTAAGAATACAACCTAAATATGTGGGAACCCTTAATCCCACATTCTCAATGCGAAAATGAATGTCCAGCTGTAGTTTCTGGACTACAAGGTAAACCTGAGGCCTGTGATCACGTTAACAAATGGAAGATGATTGCATGGATTGTGAAATCTGGCCTTACAGGACCCTATGACAAATGGACCAGTTGGCCAGATTGTCAGTTACAACTATCAAGAGGTGCAAACGTTCCTGGGGAACGACAATGCCCGATTTAGGGTATGCATATAGGACGTTGCTCTGAATAATATAAGAACCAGGACTCCCAGATTAGCATTTGCCAAAGTCCCTGTCGATTCCTATGTATGAGCACTGCCTCAAGCCATGGATAATTTATCAAATGCCCAGATGTTTGCAAGTTACGTGGAAACCGAGTTTCCTGGTTCCTCTTTAGTAAAGCATGTAGAAACTTTCAGTGGACACAGTGACCCAGTGACACAGTTCAAAAGAAAACGACGAGATGTTTCCAGCTGGCCTGGAAGTCCAAACTCTTGTATACCCATAGAAAGATGACAAGAATAGTCCTGGGGACGTGGAATCTACGATTACTGGTTCCCTCCCAATAATACCTCCTAAAAAATGGAACACCTAAACCCAAAGTCCTAATAATGAACAGCAGAGCCACTGAAGTTTCTGGAGCATGAGGTGACACTGAGGTCAGGGCTTACATACAAAAAATCCGAGAGAATTTCCTGTGTACTGGATTTGGAGTCAGAGTTTCCGAGTATCTAAATGGATTTGTAGTGCCAGATTCTCGTTCACAACTATCAAGAGTACCAGAGTGTTGCTGGAGTCCAGGAATGATTGATTCGGAATATCCACATAACAAATAGTTCTAAAACATGAGAGGTGCTCGAAGCCCTGATCTTGTTAAGCCCTTAGCAAGTTGCACTGCAGATTTTCGGTATTTTGGATCCATGTAGCCCAGATTCCATATAAATCCTACGCAAGAGTCATGAGTTTCCGGTAAATGAGGATTACCCAGATTCCTGCTTCATTTTCAGCAAGACACGGGGATATTTCATGATGAGGTAGAATTCATGTTGTTTGGATATCAACTGGAAGACCCCCAGAAGTTTCCTGGGCAATTGGAATCCAAGATTCCTGGTTCCCTTGTACAAGACACCATAACAATATGGGGACCTAGAAGCCCAGAATCCTGATTACACCTTATCAAGAGGTCCTGTAGATTTCAGCGAATGTGAACTCCAAGAACCCGGATTCCTTTTTCGTTCTCAGCAAGATGACTTGATTTTCCCTGTCGATGTGTATTCCAAAGTTCTGTATACAAAAAGACAGATTCCCACAAGTTTTCTAGGGGATGGGGAATCCATGATTCCTGGTTACCTTTAAAAATACTTACTAAACATTTTGCAACTGCAAAACCCTCGGCCCCTCTGAAAATAACAGGAAAAATGGAAGTTTGAGAATTGCAAGGTTTATCTTGAGACCAAGAGTTTCATCCAAATATGGCAATATGATCCTTTATGTGCTGGAATCTGGCCTTAGTTGTCTCGAGGAACTTAACGTACTTATACTACCAGATACCCGTTTACAACTATCAAGAGAACAAGAATGTTGCTGGAGTCCTGAATTGACTGATTCCTAATATCCACATGCTAAGTAGCTCCAAAACATGTGGGGAGCTCGAATCCCTGATTCTTGTTTGTCCAGTATCAAGACGTCATGAGAATTTTTTCAGATTGAGGACTTGTGTAACACAGATTCCCTATTCTTTCTTTGCTGGAGGCCATGTAGTGTCCTGTACATGAGGACTCCCTTTCCCCAGATTCCTGTTTTATAACTCTGATTCTTGTTTAGCCCTTAGCAAGACGCCATGTACATTATCTGATTGAGGAACCGTGTAAAATAAATTTTTTACTTTTCCTAAGCAAAAGACCTTGAAGTTACCTGTTATCAGGTGTATTACCCACATTCCTGCTTCGTATCCCTTATTCTTCTTTAGGCCTTAGCAAGAGGCCCTGTAGTTCTTTTGGGAGAGAGAACACGTGTAACCCAGATTCCGTATTCTTTGTTAGCAAAAGATCATGTATTTGCCTGTATATGAGGACCCCATTTCCGCAGGTTCATGCTTCAAAATCCTTGATTCGTGTTTAGCCCTTGGCAAGAAGCCCTGACGTTTTTTAGGGATTGAGGACACGTGTAACCCAGATTCCTTATTCTTTCTTAGCAATAGGCAGTCCAGTTTCCTGTATTTGAGGATTCCCACTACCCAGATTACTACATTAAAAACCTGATTCATGGTTACCTCTTAGTAAAACCCTCTGTGGACTTTTGGGCTGAGGACTCGTGCAAACAAAATTCCTATTCTTCCTTAGCAAGAGGCCGTGTACTTTCCTGTGTATGAGGACTCCCATTACCTAGATTCCTGCTTCTCAGCAAGGCGATGAAATATTTCCTGTTGAACTAGAATTCCAGTTCTATGAATATCAATAGAATGACTTCCATAAGGTTATTGGGGAACTGGAATCCAAGATTCCTGGTTCCCCTTAACAAGACCTCTTGAAAATGTGGAAACTCCTAAACCCAAAGACCCAATTCCGAACTGGTGGACCACAAAAATTTCTGTAGTTTGAAGTAACCTCAATAGTGGGATTTTCTACCAATATGCCTTTTAATTCCTCGGGTACCTGATTTTGGTCCTAGATGTTCATAAGACACAAAAGGTTATTTGGGCCAGATCCACGATTACAACTATCAAGAGATTAGAATGTTCCAGGGGTTCTGTAATGACAGATAAAGGGTATCTACGGAGCTAGTAGCTCTGAAAAATGTAGGGACCCTGAAGCCCAGATAGCTGACTAAACCTTATCAAGAGGCATGTAGATTCTGGCGAATGAGTACTCCTAGAACCGGATTTCCTTTTCGTTCTCAGCAAGATGCCCTGATTTTCACTCGTGATGTGGATCCAAAAACTGTATGGAAATATGCAGATGTCCAGAAATTACCTGGGGTCGTTGAATCCATGAATCCTGGTTACCCTTAAAAGTACGTAAAAAATATTTTGCAATCTCAAAACACCAGGCCCCTATCGGAATAGATTGACAAACAGAAGTTTTAGGATTACAGGGTACATCTTAAGGCGATAGTTACATACAAATATGGCGATAAAATTCTTTGGGTCCTGGAATCTACCCTTTGTTGTCCCGAGGAACCCAACGGACTTGTAGATCCACATTCTCGGTTATAACGATCAAGAAGACCAGAAGGTTGCTGAGAATCTATAATGACTAAATTGTCATATCCAAGAAGCCTGCAGTCCTAAAGAATGTGTGGAAATTGAATACCAGATTCCAGATTAGCCCTTATAATGTGTCCATGTAGAATTCTTGGATTGGAAACCCCCATAACCGAGATTCTGTTTGTTCTCAGTAGGATTCCCAAAAATTACCTGGGGACCTGGAAGTACAAAGTCTTATATACCAATACTCATAAGCCCAAAAGATAAAAAGTGCCATGGAATTCACGATTGCTGAATCCCGTTTAAGAACACATCCTAAATATTTGGGAACACCTAATCCCAAGTTACGAATATCAATCTAAATACCAGCAGTAGTTTCTGGATTAGGATGTAAACCTGAAGTCAGAAATTACACGAAAAATAGCGACATGATTCCTTGGGTTGTGGAATCTGGACTTACAGCCTCCTGCAAAAAAGTCGAGCAGATGGCCAGATTCTCTGTTAAACTAATAAGAGGAGCAGCAGGTTCCTGGGAATCGGCAATGACAGATTTGTGGTATGTATGCAGGAATTACTTCTGAAAAGTGTGGGGACTGGGACTCCAAATTCCTGATTAGTATTTAAAAATTTCCTGTAGGCTCCTAGGTATGAGAACTACCTTAAGCAAGGGAAAAATTAACAACTGCCCAGAAGTTTGCTGATCACATGCAAACTAATTTCCCTTGTTCCACATTGGTAACATGAGTAGAAGCTTTCTGGGGACAGAGTGGCCGAGATTCCTGTTTCATTCTCAGAAGAACGACCAGCTGATTCCCCGTTTCCTAGAAGTCCAGACATGTGACTCCAAATAGAAAGACTCAAGAATGA
>NW_007254087.1:2228-2924 GCF_000164805.1 Carlito syrichta | reverse complement strand
CGGGCCTCCTGATAAGGTTTAATCATCAATCTGGGCTTCAAGGTCAGTATATTTTTCAGAGCTAATAGCTCCATAGATACACTTAATCTGTCATTACAGATCCCCACAAACATTCTGGTCCTCCTGATAGTTGTAATCTAGGATCTGACCCAAACATCCTTTTGTGTCCCATTAACATCTAGGACCATAGTCACGTACCCCAGGAATCAAATGACATATTGGTACAAAATCCCTTGATTCAGGTTACCTCAAACTACAGAAATTTATTGTGGTCGGGCTGGTGGAAATGAGGAATTGGGTTTAGAAGATTCCACACTTTGGGGAGGTCTTTTTAAGGAGAACCAGGTATCTTGGATTCCAGTTCCAAAAGAACCTTATGGGAGTCTTTCTCTTGATATCCAAACAACTGGAATTCTAGGTCACCAGGTAATGTCTTGGCGCCTTCCTGAGAATGAAGCAGGAATCTGAGAAATGGGAGTCCTCATATACAGGAAAGTACACGGCCTCTTGATAAGGAAGAATAAGGAATCTTGGTTGCATGAGTCCTCAATCCCAAAAATACACATGGCGTCTTACTAAGACGCAACCATGAATCACGTTTTTAATGTAAGAATCTGGGTAGTGGAGTCCTCCAATACAGGAAACTGGACTGCCCCTTGCTAGAAACAATAAGTAATCTGGGTCACAGTGTCATCA
>NW_007254087.1:0-719 GCF_000164805.1 Carlito syrichta | reverse complement strand
ACGAAATAGGAGTCAGGATCACTGTGTCCTTTGAAAGTTTCTACACGTGTTACTAAATAGAACCAGGAAACTCGGTTTTCATGTAACTTGCAAACATCTGGGAAATGTCAAGTTACCCCTGACTTAAGGCAGTGCTCATACTAGGAATCCATAGGGATTTAGCTAAATGCTAATCTGGAATCTGGGAGTCCTGTTCCCCATATTATTCAGAGCAATGTCTTATATGCATAGCAAAAATCAGGCATTACCAATCCCGAGAAAAGTGCTGCATCTCTTGATAGTTGTAACTGAGAATCTGGCCTACTGGTTCGTTTGTTTAACAGGGTCCTGTAAAGCCAGATTCCACAATCCAAGGATCATCTTGCCATTTGTTAATGTGACCACTGGCTTCACGTTTACTTCGTGGTACAGAAACTACTGCTGGACATTTCTTTTGGTATTCAGAATATGGGATTAGGGGTTCCCACATATTTAGGACATATTCTTAAGGGGTAAACTGCAATCTTGGATTCCAGGTCCCTTGGAAACTTCTGGCCGTATAAGTATCGGTATGAAAGAGTTTGGACTTCCATGACACCTGAAAACGTCCGGGTGTCTTCCTGATAATAATAAAAGGAATGTGGGTTATGGGAGACCTCAATCCATGAATCCTATGGTGCTCCATTATAAGGGCTTATCTGGAATCTGGGCTTCCTGTTCTCCAAATTCTCAGAGCAACT
>NW_007254086.1:4864-5936 GCF_000164805.1 Carlito syrichta | reverse complement strand
GTCTCGAACCTGCGGGCTCAGGCAATCCACTCACCTCAGCCTCCCAAAGGCGTGGGATTACAGGCTGAGCCACCGAGCCCGGTTCATATTTTTCTTGATTTTTGAGTCGGGCTCTCTGCCACCTATGCTGGGGTGCAATGACAGACTCACAGCCACTGTAACCTAGATCTACTGAGCTCAGGCTATCCTTCCGCCTCATCCTTCCAAATAGCTGATACTATAGACAGGTACCACCACACCCAGCCAATTTTTTTGATTTATTGTAGAGATGAGATCTCACCAAGCTACCCAGGCTGGTCTCAAACCTGTGGGTTCAGGCAATCCTCTCACCTCTGCCTCCCAAAGTACTAGGATTACAGGTGTGAGCTACCACATCTGGCACTGCTCTATAATTTACTGATATTTGGTATTTAGCCAAGGTGTTTTACGTGTATAACTTGTTTATTTTATTAATTTTACTGATAAATACAGTTATACTTTTAACCATTTAAATTTGAATGCTATTTTTATTTAACAGTATTACTGAAATAAAATTATTTATACCAATAATTTAGAAGAAGTTTGTGTTAGAAAAGAAATAAAGAACAGTGAAACTAAAAAGCAAAGTGTCAGTGACATGATTTTATGACAGAAGGTCTAAGAGATTTAACTAAAATGTTAGAAACAAAGTACTTCAGTCCTTTGAATAGGCACACAGTTCAAATAATAATAGCTTCCTAAGTACAATCTCATATACCATGTAATCAAAAAAATAGAAAAAAGAAGAAAAATGCCTGTTTCATCAGAATAAAAACAAAACTTAAAAACAAGTCAAAGGATATATTTACAAGAATAAATTTAGTAAGATATATAGGGTAAGTTTACTCAACAAATATTTATTGGGTATCCACCAACATTGTTATAAGTTCTGGGGATACAGTAGCAAACACACCAGAAAATGTTTCTGCTGTCATGATACTCATAGTCTAGTCAGAGATGCTAGGTAGTAAACAGTAAATGACTCTGGACTATGGCAGGAGTGATGCATGCTATGAAGAAAAATAGTAGAGTGATGGGGCTAGATAGTGGAGGG
>NW_007254086.1:0-3379 GCF_000164805.1 Carlito syrichta | reverse complement strand
ACAATGACCAGGAAGCATAAAAAATATCCAAGATAATATTTTTTTCTAATAAATGCAAAGATTAAAATATTGAAACCATATTTAAGAGAAAGTGAGAAATAGGCACCTTCACCTAATGTTGTTGTGTGTTTAAACTAATTTGAAGTTTTCGAAAAACAATTTGATGATATTGTATTTGCTGTTATATGACAGGTTAATATATAACTTACATTTTTAATGTGCAGAGAACAATATGCTTAACTCTGATGTTCAGTGTGTACACATAATTTAAGTAATATTTTCCTATAGTAAGTTTATTGCAAAAAAGGCAATAATAGCAAGTTTTAAAAAATTGGTTAGCAAAGTAAAAACCTTGACAAGTAAGAATGACTACATGTGCAAAATGGTGATTCCTAAAACAATCTCAAACTGTAACTGTGAAAGCTAGCATGATCATTTGTATTCCAATCAGAGAACTCAACTTTTGGCAGTGGCTATACACTTGCCATAAAACAAGCTCTATGTAGATAGAGACTGGAAAAGCATATTTCTTTCTTTCTTTTTTTTTTTTTTTAAGTTTGATTCTCATTCTGTTGTCTAGGCTGGAGTGCAGTGCCACACTCAAGGCCACCACAGCCTCAAGCTGCTGGGCTCAGGAAATCCTTCCACTTCAGCCTTCCAAGAAACTGGAACCACAGGTATGCGTCACCACGCCCAGCTAATTTTTTTGATTTATTGTAGAGATGAGGTCTTGCCAAGTTGCCCAGGCTGGTCTCGAACCGTCTCGAACCCCTGGGCTCAGGCAATCCTCTTGCCTTCCCAAAGTGCTGGGATTATAGGCATGAGCTACCCCGCACCCAGCAACATATTTCTTTCTTTCTTTCTTTCTTTCTTTCTTTCTTTCTTTCTTTCTTTCTTTCTTTCTTTCTTTCTTTCTTCCTTCCTTCCTTCCTTCCTTTCTTTCTTTCTTTCTTTCTTTCTTTCTTTCTTTCTTTCTTTGTTGGAGTCTCACTCTTTTGCCCAGACTGGAGTATGGTGGCTGCTCCCGGCCACCGCAGCCTCGACCTGCTGGGCTCCGGTGAGCCTTCCGCCTCAGCCTTCCAAGTAGCTGGAACTACAGGCGCACGCTACCACGCCCGGCTGATTTTTGATTTATTGCAGAGATGAGGTCTTGCCAAGTTGCCCAGGTGGGTCTCGAACCCGCGGACTTGGGCAATCCACTCACCTCAGCCTCCCAAAGCGCGGGATTACAGGCTGCACCACCGAGCTCGGCTAGTATATTTCTTAAATATAAAAATACTATTAAGGATCTTTAGATAGTTATAGAAAGCAAAAGACACAAATGAGAAAGACAAACATAAATTAGGAGGGGAAAAAAAGGCACCAACAAAAGATGTAACACAGGAAACAGAGAGGAAAGTGAGAAGAAAGTACTAAAATATATCCTTAGAGAGAGGCAAGAAAACCTATTGCATTCTTAAAAACATAATCCTATAAAGAAAGGAAAATTTGATTATCAAGAGCAATGAACTAAACGTATATTTTAAAAATAAGACAATAGCACAGTAGAAAAATTAGATCTTAAACATCAATATCAAGAAGAAATGAGGAAGGGAATAATGAAAGAAGCGCAGTGGAAAAATTCCCCAGAGAAAAAGCAAAACGTTCCCCCAAAATCTTATGGAAATAAATAAAAAGATACCCTACAAAGAATTAAGAATCTGACTGGTATTTGGTTTGTCATATTAATATTAAGAATACAGAGGGAGTGGAATAGATGCTTGAGTTCTAAGGAGAAAAAAATTCAACTAGAGGTTTATATCTAGACAAATGTGAGGGGGAAAATAACATTCCAGACATAGAAAAATTAAAACTAAACTAAATTTATTCCATGAACATTTCCTTAGTCATTCAATTGAGAATAAAATTTTGAAAAAAAGAATAATTAAATCAAGGAAGAGAATAGTCATGGGATTCAAATGCACATTAGGTAAACCCAAGAGAAGAGCCAAGTACCGTCTCAGTTAAACAATGGTGCTGTAAGACCAGGAAATACCAATTCAGGCTAGTGCTGAAAAGTGGATGCCTCCAAGTGGAAAGTATTTAGTTTGATTTCTTTTTCTTGTGTGTGTGTGTTTTTTGAGTTGGACTGTCACTCGGTCGCCCAGACTGGAGTGCAGTGGCTGCTCCCGGCCACCGCACCCTCGACCTGCTGGGCTCCGGCGATCCTTCCGCCTCAGCCTTCCGAGTAGCCGGAATTACAGGCATGCGCTACCACGCCTGGCTGATTTTTTGATTTATTGTAGAGATGAGGTCTCGCTGCCCAGGCGGGTGTCGAACTCTCGGGCTCAGGCAATCCACTCACCTCAGCCTCCCAAAGGCGCGGGATTACAGGCTGAGTCACCGAGCCAGGCTTGGAAAGTATTTAGTAAAGAAAATAAACTAAGGCCGGGCGCCGTGGCTCAGCCTGTAATCCCAGCACTTTGGGATGTCCAGGCGAGGGAGTTGCCTGACCTGCCGGTTCGAGACCCAGTCCGGGTAAACTGGCAAGACCTCCTCTCTATAATAAAATAAAAAATAGCCAGGCATGGTAGTGTGCGTCTACTTGGAAGGCTGAGGCGGAAGAATCGCTAGAGCCCAGAAGGTCGGTGCTGGGCTGGCCGTGAGCTTGACACTGCACTCCAGTCTGGGCGAAGAAGTGAGACTCCAACTCAAAGAAAAAAAGATAAGAAAATGCTAGAATAAGCAAAATGATTGAAAATATGAGGAATATTGAAGACATTTGCCAGAGAGTTGAAAAAATATGCCTATTTTCCAACTTGACATTGTGTGACCCTATACCTGTATACATGGCTTAGTTTTGTGGTAAACAGTATATTATTTAAAAATAAAAATACTGGCCAAGTGTGATGGCTCCCACCCCTAATCCCAGCACTTTGAGACCAGGCGAGGGGATTTCCTGAACCCAGAGGTTCCACTCCAGCATGGACAACTTGGCTAGACCTGTCTCTACAATAAATCAAGAAAATTAGTCAGGCGTAGTGACACACACCTGTAGTTCAGGCACTTAGAAGGTTGAGGCAGAAGGATTCTCTGAGAAGGTCAAGCCTGCAGTAACTGTGAGTGTGTCACTGCACTGCAGCCTGGGTGAGAGAGTGAGACTCCGAATCAAGCAAAACAAAACAAAATACTATGTTTTGGTTTTATTTTTAGAATAAACGTGTTGTTAAATTAAAAATGCAGATGTTATCTACTATGTCAAAGTAATGTACAGATAATAGGAAGGAAGAGCAAGAAATGGCAGAAGACAAGGAAGAAAGATAACAAATGGGCTATCAAAAATGGTGTCTGTAGATTTAAGAATTGTTTGTGAAATTGCAGGACTCAGTGGTGATGGATG
>NW_007254085.1:1651-10316 GCF_000164805.1 Carlito syrichta | reverse complement strand
GAATATTCTATGTGTAGATATTGTGGTCATAAACATAAAAAACCTCAAAGATGATTGTACCAATTACAAGAGCTAATAAGTGAATTTATTAAGGTTTCTATATACTAGACAATATAGAAACAACAATTTTATTTGTATATAGTAATAACAAACAATTTGAAAATTAATTAAATACCACTTATAACACCATCAAAGAAAAAGCTCAATTACTTTGCAATATTTCTAACAAAATTGTGCAAGACCTCTAAATTGAAAAGTGCATATCGTTGCTGAGAAAAATTAAAAACCCAAATAAATGGAGAGATGTGTTAAGTGGGAATTAGCCATTAACAATCTCATTTAAAATCTCATTAGACTCTTTTGTAGTAGTTAAGCTGATTCTAAAATTGGTGTGGAAATCTGAAGGTTGTTGAATAGTCAAGAAAATTTTTGAAAAGAACAAAGGTGGAGGTTTACATCAGTGGAAGTGAAGCCTTACTACAAAGCCTCAGTAATTAAGAGAATAAGGTATACACAAGTATAATAAAAAAGAGAAACAATACAAAATAGAATCCAAAAAGAGATCTCTTCACTTATAAGGAGGGAACTACTGCAATCAGTGGGGGAAAGGTTACTCGATAAGTAGCACTGGAGCAAAATGAATGATGCTGGAAAAAATGAGGTCATCCTCCCCTCCCTTCCGCTGATTTATACCATATGCAAAAATTCATTTGAGATGACACAAATATGTAAATGTGCAAACTGAAACAATATATCATCTGAGAAAAAACAGGAGAAATTTTCGTATGAATTTCAAGTAGGTAAATATTTCTTAAACAGGACAAAAAGAAAGACAAAACATATATTTGAGCTCACTAAAATGAAAAGCTCTGCTCATCAAAGAAGCTCTGAAGAAGATATTAGCTATGTACATATTTATCTGTATCTATGAAAGGCCTCATTATTTGCAATATACAGAAACCTACTACAAGTTAATTAAAAATAAATAAGTACACGACAAAAGTGGACATGGAACTTGAATAGATATTTTGCAAAAGTGGATTTTCAAATGAATTATAACACTCATGAAACTGCTCAATACCATAACTTATTAAATACAAAATATAAAATAAAACTACAATGATATGTCACAGGCTGAAATGGCCAAGATAATCCTAAAAAGAAACCAGGTAGAAGGATTTATACAATACATTTTAGGATTTACTATGAAGTTACATTAATGATACAATGGCACAACAATATAATCACAGAATCACCAAAATTTAAAAAGATTATATTATATAAAATTTAAAAGATTATAAAGTCTTGGTAAAGATACACAGTAACTAAACCTCTCATATGTTGATGGAAGTGTGAACTGGTCCACACATTTGAAAAACTGTTTTGCTAATGATATGACTATGAGCTAGGGATGCCACTCTTAGATTTTTACACAAGAGAAATGAATGTATATATTTCCCCTAAAAGATTTGTACAAGGATATTCAGTTTGGCTTTATTCATAAGAGCACAAAACTGGAAACCATCTAAAGGTTCATATCATTAGAAAGATAAATGTGTTTTAATACAGTGTAATACTTCATAAAACAATTAATTTCTAATGCATACATCAGCATAGGTAAATTTCACAGACATTTATACTGAGTAAATGAAGTACTATAATGCAATATATAGTTCTTCATATGTAGTTCAAAAATGAGCAAAATTAACTGATGGTAGAAATAATTGAACTGTATATTTAAGATCACTGCACTTTATTGACACTACTGTATTTATATGTCACAAAGAGAAGAGAAAGAAAAAGAAAGAGAGAGAAAGAGTAAGGTGAATTTGTTTATTCTATGTCTATTCCAAGCAGATGGAAGGTACTTAGATGGGAAAAAATTTGAGAAGTTAATAAAAGAAGAGTCAAGGAGAGATTTCTAGAAGAAATAGGAGGCTTGGTGACCTGGGAAAACTGTAGCCATGCCCTGGTGTGAATGATTGGTAAAAGCTGACTTTGATTGAATCAGAGGTAATATCACATCCCTAATAAAGAACTACCAGGTTAAGTGGAAGTTTTCTATAAAAGACACTGCTTATGGCTGGGGACACCTCAATATAAAAATGTCAGCAGATTTTTTTTTCTTTGTTAAAAAGGAGAAAGACAGAGGCAGAGGGGAAATAAAAAAGAAGACAGAGAGAGACGACAGAGGAAGGAAGAAAAAAAAAGAACCCTCATACACTGTTGGTGGGAATGTAAATTAGTACAGCCACTGTGGAGAAGAGTATGGAGTTTCCTCAAAAAACTAAAAATAGAACTGCCACATGACCCAGCAATCCCACTGCTTGTATAGACCCCAAAGAAAAGAAATCAGTACATCAAAGAGATAGCTACACTCCCATGTTTATTGCAGCACTATTCACAATAGCCAAGATATGGAGTCAACCTAACTGTCCATTGGCAGATGAATAGAGTGCATAACCGTGTCCTGGATAAAGAAACTGTGGTACATATACACCATAGAATACTACACAGTCATTAAAAAGAACAACATCATGTCCTTTGCAGCAACATGGATGCAGCTAGAGACCATCATCCTGAGGAAATTACCACAGAAACAGAAAACTGAATTCCACATGATCTCCCTAATAAGCGGGAACTAAACACTGAATACACACAGGCACAAGTGGGGGAACAACAGATTCTAGGGCACTCCTAAAGTGGGGAGAAAGAGGGGTAAGGGTTGAAACAAACTTGCACATGTACCTGCTGGACCTAAAAAGAAAGAAAATGTATTATATAGACAAAAAGGAATATTAGTATTTGGCTATAAAGAAGAATTAAATTGCAGTGGCTCATTCCTGTAATCCCACCACATTGGGAGGCTGAGGCAAAATGATTGCTTGAACCCAGGAGTTCAAGACCAGCCTAGGCAACATAGCAAGACCTCGTTTCTACAAAACATCAGCGAGGCATAGTGCTTCGTGCCTATAGTCCCAGCTACTTGGGAGGCTGAGATGGAAGGATCTCCTGAGCCCAGGAGGTTGAGGCTGTAGTGAGTCATGATCCTGTCGCTGCCCTCCAGCCCTCCCCCCAAATTCAATCCTGTCATTGGCAACAACATGGTCAGAACTGGAGGACATTATGTTAAGTGAAATAAACCAAGCACAGAAAGACAATTTCTCATATTATCAATAATATGTGGGAGCTAAAAAAAAATTGAATTCATGGTGATGGAGAATAGAATGATGGTTACCAATGACGGGGACGGGTAATGGAGATGGGGAAGAAAAAAGAAGGGTGTTAATGGATACAAAACTACGGTAAGATAGAAGGAATCAGATCTAGCGTTCGGTAGCACATTAGAGCAACTATAGTTAACAATTTCTTGTATATTTAAAAATAACTAAAAGAGCAGAATTGGAATGTTCCTAACACAAAGATAAGATAAATGGTTAAGTGGATGGATACCCCATCTACCCTGATTTGATCATTACACATTTTATTCTTGTATCAAAATATCACCTGTATCCCATAAATTTGTATGTACAACTATGTAGTCATGATAATAAAAACTAATTTATAAATAATCAAAGAGAGGGACAAAGTGGCTGATGCCTATAATCCCAGCAATTCAGTAGTCTGAGGTGAAAGGTTTGCTTGAGCCCAGGAGTTCGAGACCAGCCTGGGCAACATAATGAGACCTCATCTCCACAAAGAAAAATTTAAAAAAAATTAGCTGAGCATGGCAGCCTGCACCTGTAGTCAGCTGATGCAGATGGATTGCCTGACTCTGTGGTCGAGGCTGCAGTGAGCTGTGATCCTGCCACTGTACTCCTGTGATCTAATAATAATTAATAAGAATAGAAGAAAAGGAAGAAAGAAAAACACTTATAAATGTCAGAATAATTTTCTGAAATGTGTGATTCCTTGAGAAAGATGAATAAAATCAATGCTTTTGCTTTTTTGATAAAGTAACCTCATAAACCTTGGTAAAGCGCTTTTCTAGATCATTTCTCGGTTTTCCCAGGGGTATGTAGCTGGATATGGGACTTGAAATTTTAGCTCAAGAATCATTGCTTCTCTGGCATTCTTTTAATCAAGTACTCTCAATCAGCTTGCCAATGTTCATATGATTAAAGTGTATTGCAGTATGTTTCCATTTTGACCAACAAATCTCAAGAATAATTTGATTTTGTTAAAGTATTATACTGCTGACGCAGCCAGAGTCACTCAGATTTATCCTAAATATTTATGCACTCCCAATAAAACCCACTAAGAAATACAGGGTAGAGGAGGGAGGCAGAATCAGTATTTGTACCATAAAAGGGAAGTAAATAGAATCCAAAGGTGTTGTAAATATAAAGATATTTAAATAGGATGGGAGGATCAGAATCTCAAACTTATTATACCTGGTTCCCTGTAGTAAAGTGACTTTTGCAACCCATCACTTATGTGACCTCAGGATTTAACTTCTCAGGATTTAACAGCACACACCTGGAAGAGTAGTGGTGAAGATTAAATGAGAGGTGTAAGATGTTCAGAGAAAAAGCAGCTCAGTCAATATTAACAGGTGATTTTTTAATAGGTTCTGTCAAAAGAGAAGAGAGGTGACTATTGCAATTTTGAGCTACAGTATACTGGTTCATTCTTGGTAATGGAAACAGGCTGTGTTCGACGAGGCCAGGAATGCAGATCTGAAACCTGGCAGTTGAGTTGAGTAAGCACAGAGGTTGTACCCCTCTTCACATAGACGTGATTTGTATTTTCTCTAAGCAGTGGTATACCTTTATTTTGTGTTCTCCTGGAATTCTGTATTCCAGATACCACAGTGCTAAATGTACCACAGCCCTAATGGTCTTTTTCTAGGCCCAGAACACAGAGGAAGTCAAATGGATTAAGGTTAACAGTGAAATATGCATATACTTTCTGACAGAGGTTGTTGCCTAAGGTCACAACTTAGAGTCGGGTTCCCTATCTAGGTCTGACACCAAGGTTTCTATTCTTTATGTACCATTCCATTGCCTTCTGGAAGTCTCACTTCTGTTTCTCACTGCGTCATTTACCAGCTATGATTTAAACTTCCTGAACTTTAGATTTTTTCATATGAAAAATGTGCTGGTTGTAAAATGCAACAAAAGTAGTTCAGTGTAGCAGTTACAAGCTGAGAACAAGGCATGAGAAAAACAAATTCAGATCCTACTTCCAACACTTAGCCATATATATGACTCTGGTAATCCTCTTTGCTTCTCCTGATGCTTCAATTTCCCCCTCTATAATGAAAATAATAACAATAACTATCTTCTAAGTTTGTTGTGAGAAACTAATGAGATTATGCATGGAAAGCATTTAGCACAGTTCCTGAAACATGTTGACTACTCAATATGTGTCGAGTTAATTTATCTTGGGTAATATAAAAGTCAATACAATTTCAGTAGATTTAAAGTGGCTAATCCCATTGGACTCATTGTAAAATAATTTGACCACAGGCAGTAAGCAGAACTAAATATTGTTTGCCAATGCTGTAGTTGTACTCCTAAAAGTGATTGATCCAATTACTTAAATGAAGTTTTTGCTTGCCCAAAGAGCACAAGTTGTCAAAATTGAAGTAAAAAAAGAGACCAAAACAAAACAAACAAAAAAAAAACCAACAAAAACCTGCTCAATTTGTAGGATAAACACCAAATTGATTCAGATATATTCAGATGTATTATTCAGATGTATTATATATTCAGATGCATTAACTACATAAACACACACACACACCAATACAATCATTCTTGAATTGTACAGGAGGAAAACAACGTAAGTGTAGTGTAACAGAGCATCTTAACTTCTGATACTTATGTAATGTGGCTTTGTAGATGTCACTTAACTGAGCCTCAATTTACTCAGTTGTAAAATGGATATCTGAGTAGCTGCTTCATAAAAGTTAAATGAGAACATACATTAAGCATCAGCACATAAAAGGCACTTTAAAAACTTTATATCCATTTCTTCATTTTCTTTATAGGTAGCTCTTACACTTGCCATCAGAAATGGAACTAAGGCACCTTAAAAACTATACCTCTTTTGTTATTTTCTTTATAGGCAGCTCTTATATTTGCCATGAGCGATGAAACTGAGATTGGCAAATTCCTTAGGAAAGGAGAATTATAGGGTACAGATTCATCTAAACATGGTTTCTTCTTCAAATCCTCTTTTGTTGGAATCATCTTAGTCTTGTGGAACCAACCTCTGGGATCTCTTTCTGCCTCTTCCCCTGAATTTTTATTGTGTACAGAGCACTAGCATTTATGCAAGACTGATGCTGTGAATAAGTTCCTTCTTAGTTGTCATAAATCCTTTTATTCTTACGTTCACTCTCCATATATTTAGCCATCTAAAACATCTGTTGAGTACCCACCATGCATAGGCACAGTAGTGTGTGATTTAAATCCTTTGGAATGGGTATTTTGGGTTAAAGCTCATAGCACTTTCGCTTGTTCAAACCAAGATTCTTTTTTTTTTTTTTTTGAATTTTTGAAAGATATTTATGTAATATACATCAAAGGGCTTAATCAAAGATTTCATCTTAAGAAAACAAAACAAAGAGAATACAAAGATGACAGCTCAAGATCAAGGAAAGGACAGAATATCTAAAGGAAAAGATAAAATAAAAGATGGCACAGGAAAGATTGTTCAGCCCAGGTCAGGGCTCCTAGCTGGATACCTGCTTTGAGTAGGTTTCTTGCAGGTACTTCTTGAAAGCTGCGGGGTTCTTCCAAAGCTTGGCAGCATGTGTTTTTAAAGGACTATCTATGTTGGGTGCAAATCAAGGTTCTTACAGTGCAAAGTTGCAAATGATTTACTCAATCAAGACATAATATAAATAACTCTCACTACAAGAATATCCTTGCCGATGGCAATGCTAGTTTTCCTTTTTGGTTGTTTTTTTTTTTTTTTTGATTCCTTGTTTTGCTGAGCTGTGTTAGGCTTTTCCATGGGCAAGAATGTTATAATAGCCTTACAGCGAGTTAGCTTTTTCTGTGTAGTCCTCAAATTTTAGTCACTTGAATCAAGGCCAAAGAGGTCCTATTTCTGTGTCCTTTTATGTGATGATAATTTACCATGATTTATCTTTTTTTAAAGCAACAATCACAGTGCCAAGTCTCTATTCATTATTAATAATCGGCTTTTTGTTGTCTCTGCCTGTTGATAGGCCAAATGGTGTTCCTTTACATGTTGGATGGGAGGACATTCTTAAAACTCTACTCTTTGATATCTACTTCTGCCAGTGATTCACAGTTCTTCTCTTTAATGTTGGAATAATATTGTCCCTAGTTAATTGATCATGTGAATATTGTCATTATTCTCCAACCTTCTAGTACGTGTTTGGTTTGGCTACATGTAGTAATTTGTATTAGTTGTCACTAATTTCCAAGCATTGTTAATTATAGTTTCACATATTATGCTCTACATTCATGCCATGGAGTGCCCTTTGTGTAGAAATATAATGTTTTGAGTCATTTTCATTTTTATATATGCTTAATAATAAGAATTAATCTTTCTTGAGTACTTACATGTCATTTAATTCCTATAACAACCCTATGAAATATGTACTATTTATTAAAATACATATTATTAATATTTATGAAGTATTATTAGTTGTAGATCTAAGAACAGAGTCTTAGAAATGCTCAAAATAATTATTGAATAGTTAAACCTATTAACTTTTCACCTGTTACTTTCTTTCTTAAGGAAGACCCTTCACTGTCTAGCAGTGTGAATCAAAACCCAATACCAAAGAGAGGAACTTAGTATCAATCTCAGCTACAGGGTGACAATGTCAACTGGTACTACTATAACAAAAGTGCTAACATGTGGTCTTCCTGCAAATAAAAGTGCAACTAAGGTCTTTTGTTTGGTGAGGCTAACAGCAAGATAGCAGTAAGCGTGGGTCAAAAAGTAATGAGATACCTGGGCTGATTGGCAGGGACAATTTCTGAGAACAGAATTTGTCCAAAATCAAGGGCACAGTACAACATGGAAATGTTCTGTTAAAAGTCATTTGTACAGCCGGGCTCAGTGGCTCAGCCTGTAATCCCGTGCCTTTGGGAGGCTGAGGTGAGTGGATTGCCTGAGCCCGCGGGTTCGAGACCCGCCTGGGCAGCGAGACCTCATCTCTACAATAAATCAAAAAATCAGCCGGGCCTGGTGGCGTGTGCCTGTAATTCCGGCTACTTGGAAGGCTGAGGCGGAAGGATCGCCGGAGCCCAGCAGGCGAGGCTGCGGTGGCCGGGAGCGGCCACTGCACTCCAGTCTGGGCGACAAGAGTGAGACTCCAACTCAAAAAAAAAAAAAAAAAAAAAAAAAAGTCATTTGTACAATAAGAGCATCACTAATCAAGGTTGGGGAGCTTTCTCAGGTTATTTGGATCAAATTCCTCTCTAGAAAAAAACAGCTATATATCATACTTTGCAGATGAGCACCTATTCTCTGCTTAAGATAGGCTTTTCATTTCCTTTCAGGGTTGCACATTGTCTTGTTGGACAGCAGCAATGGTATATTCGTTTTCCATTACATAGCACACTTAGTATTTTAAAACAACACAAATTTACTATCTCACCATTTTTCTATGAGTTCAGTGTCCAGTTAGCAGGGTCTTCTGCTCAGCACCTCACAAGACTGAAGTCAAGGGTCA
>NW_007254085.1:0-693 GCF_000164805.1 Carlito syrichta | reverse complement strand
TGAAAGTATGTGTTATAGGATTAAACATAACTTGTTTGAGGTTTTCTAAACAGTACAGAATTATAATTGAACTATTTTTATTTCTTCTATATTGCAGAACAGACTTCTATTAAGGCATTCCAGGATGTTTTTATAGCTACATCACATTGGCAACTAAAATTTGGCAACGATCAAATAAAGCCCTTCAATTACTTTTTCTGCATAGCTACCAAGCCCAAGTAATTTATATCTCACTTTGTAGTTTGATAATAATTTAAAAGCAAAACTCAGTAGTGAGGTCTGTTACACTGCATCTTGCCAATTTCTCTCCTATAATCCAGCCTATAAAATTTTTGAATTTTGATTCTGTCACCTATATGGTTATCTATCCCTTGCAGTTAGATGTCAGCTGAAGACTGATAAACTTGCCTTCACTTCATCCAAGCTATTAGTACACATGGTGATTGAAAATAGGAGAGAGCCAGTAGATCTAGCTTTTCCATTTCAATTTTTACTTTTCAATTTTAATCTCTTGTGGATTTTATTTTATTTTTTGCTCCTTTAATGGAGGGTGAGGAGGAACACATGTCATTATATGTATAAAATAATCTAGATGTTCAAAATTCTAGATTCATCTTAACAACTCTTGACATATAACGACTCTTGACATATTGGGTTTTTTTTGAGTGATAGACTTCTGCCGGAGTCCAGCTC
>NW_007254084.1:2492-3287 GCF_000164805.1 Carlito syrichta | reverse complement strand
CTAAGGCCAGATTCTACAATCCAAGGAATCATCTTGCCATTTATTAATGTGATCACTGTCTCCAGGTTTACTTCATAGTCCAGAAACTACTGCTGGACAATCGTTTTGGTATTCAGAATATGGGACTAGGTGTTCCCACATATTTAGGATGTATTCTTAAGGGGGATCCACCAATCTTGTGTTCCACGTCCCTGGGAAACTTTTGGGCGTATGAGTGTTGATATGTAAGAGTTTGTACTTCCACGTCACCAGAAAATACCCGGGCGTGTTCATGACATTAAAAAAAGGAATGGGGATATCAGAAGGCCTCAATCCATGAATTCTACAGGGCTCTGTTATAAGGGCTTATCTGGAATCTGGGCTTCTAGTTCTCCAAATTCTTCAGAGCTACTTGCCACTTGGAAATGACAAGTGTCATTATAGATTCTCAGCAACCTTCTTGTCCTCTTGGTTGTTTTAAGTAGGAACCAGTCCATGCAATTCAGTTGGGTTCCTCTGGACAACTAAAGCCAGATTCCAGGAAAGAAAATATCATCTCCCCATATTTGTGTGTAAGTCTTTTCTAAAGATATACCCTGTAATCCTAAAACTTCCGTATGAGCATCTATTTGATAGGGGCTGGGGGCATTAAGGTTGCTAAGCATGTAGTACACATTTTTAAATGTAACTAGGAATCACGGATACCATGACCCCCGGAAACAGCTGATCATGTATCTATTTGCTTACAGAATTTTAGAATCCAGATCGCCAGGGAAAATCTTGACATCTTGTTGAGAACGAGAAGAGAAGGCAGGT
>NW_007254084.1:0-706 GCF_000164805.1 Carlito syrichta | reverse complement strand
TCATCTCGCCATTTTTAGTGTAATTTCTGACTTCAGGCTTACCTCCTAATCCAGAAACTATTGCTAGAATTTTAGATTGATATTCATACTTGGGATTAGGAGTTCCCACATATTTAGGATGTATTCTTAAAGGGGATCCTCCAACCTTGAAATCCAGGGCCCTTCTGACCTTTTGATTGTATGAGTATTGGTATATAAGAGATTGTACTTACACCTCGCCAGGTAACATCCGGGAGTCTTACTGACAACAAAAATAATCTGGGTTACATGGGTCGCCAATCCAAGAAGTCTGCATGGCCACATTATAAGGGCTAATCTGGAAACTTGGCTTCTAATTCCCAACATTATTTAGTGATACAGTTCTTTTGGATATGACAATTTTGTCATTATATATCCTCAGCAACCTTCTGCTCTTCTTGATAGTTGTAACTGAGATGTGGACCTACAAGTCCGTTGGGTTCCTTGGGACAACAAAGGGCCGATTCCAGGACCCTAAAAATCTTATCGCCATATTTGTAGGTAAGTTTCGTCTTAAGATGTACCTTGTAATCCTAAAATTTCCGTTTGTCCTTCAATTCGGATAGGGGCCTGGTGTTTTCAGGTTGCCAAATATTTATTAGGTACTTTCAAGGGTAATCAGGATTCATGGATTCCACGTCCTTAGGAAAGTCCTGGGTATCTGCCATTTGTATACACAATTGGAATC
>NW_007254083.1:4173-34836 GCF_000164805.1 Carlito syrichta | reverse complement strand
CACACAACCTACCTAGGTTGGAACAAGAAGAAATTGAGACCCTAAATCAGACCAATAACAATCAAAGAAATTGACTACGTAATAAGAAAGCTTCCTACAAAAAAAAGCCCTGGTCCTGATGGCTTTCCAGCAGAATTCTACAAGACATTCAAGGAGGAGCTGATACCAATCCTACTGAAGGTATTCCAGTCAATTGAAAAAGATGGAACTCTCCCCAAATCATTTTATGAAGCCAACATCACATTAATACCCAAGCCAGGTAAAGATCCAACAAAGAAAGAGAACTACAGGCCAATATCTTTGATGAACATAGATGCTAAAATTCTCAACAAGATCCTAGCAAACTGGATTCAGCAATACATCTAAAAAATCATCCACCATGACCAACTAGGCTTCATTCCTGGCATGCAAGGCTGGTTCAACATTCGTAAAACCATAAATGTAATTAAATACATCAACAGATGTCAAAACAAAAACCATATGATCATATCACTAGATGCAGAAAAAGCTTTTGATAAAATCCAGCACCCCTTCTTGATAAAAACCCTTGAACATCTAGGCATACGGGGAACATACCTCAAAATAGTAAAAGCCATCTACGAGAAACCCACAGCCAGCATACTCCTAAATGGACAAAAATTGGAACCAATTCCCCTGAAAACTGGAACTAGACAAGGATGCCCACTCTCTCCCCTCCTGTTCAACATAGTATTGGAAGTCCTGGCTAAAGCAATCAGAGAAGAGGAGGCAATCAGAGGTATTCAAATAGGAAAAGAGGAAGTCAAGTTATCTCTCTATGCAGATGATATGATGGTGTACCGTGAAAACCCAAGAGAATCTGTCAAAGCCCTCCTTACATTGATAAAAGCCTTTGGAAAAATCTCAGGATACAAAATAAATGTAAAAAAGACAATCGCATTTCTCTACACCAATAATAAACAAACAGAAACCCAAATAAAAAACACAGTTCCATTCATAATAGGCACAAAAAAAAATGAAATACCTTGGCATCTTCCTAACCAGATACGTGAAAGACCTTTACAATGAAAATTACAAAACACTGCTCAAAGAAATCAAAGCTGACACGAACAAGTGGAAAAATATCCCATGCTCATGGATCAAAAGAATCAACATTGTGAAGATGTCCATCTTACCTAAGGCAATCTACAAATTCAATGCAATACCCATTAAATTACCAACAACATTCTTCTCAGACCTAGAAAAAACAACACAGGAATTCATATGGAAACACAAACGTCCAAGAATAGCCAGAACAATCCTCAGCAAAAAAAAACAAAGCAGTGGTATCACAATACCAGATTTCAAACTTTACTATAAAGCTACAGTCATCAAAACAGCTTGGTATTGGTACAGGAACAGGTATATAGATCAATGGAACAGAATTGAGATTCCAGAAGCAAAACCTCAATTCCTCAACCAACTCATCTTCGACAAAGCCCCCACCACCTACCAGTGGGGAGAAGAGAACCTATTCAGTAAATGGTGCTGGGAAAACTGGTTGACCACATGCAGAAGATTGAAACAGGACCCTTATCTATCCCCATGCACAAAGGTTAACTCCAAATGGATCAGAGACCTAAATGTAAAACCTCAAACCATAAGAACCTTAGAAAAGGAAGGAAATACTCTCATGGAAATCGGAACTGGCTTCCAATTCCTGTACAAAACCCGAAACCCACAGGTCATAAGAGAGAAGATAGACAAATGGGACCTTATTAAACTGGCAAGCTTCTGCAAAGCCAAAGAAACCATCAAGAGAGCAGGGAGACAGCCTACAGACTGGGAAAAAGTATTTGCCAACTCTAGGTCTGACAAAGGCTTAACATCCTGGATCTACAAGGAACTCAAACGTGCTGAAAAGAAAACAAACAACCCCATTTTAAAATGGGCAAAAGATATGAACAGACACTTCACAAAGGAAGACATCCGAGCAGCCAACAAACACATGAAAAAAATGCTCAACCTCACTAATCATCAGGGAGATGCAAATCAAAACCACACTGAGATACCACCTAACTCCAGTCAGAATGGCAATTATCAACAAGTCAAAAAATAACAGCTGCTGGAGAGGGTGTGGTGAAAAGGGAACACTTCTACACTGTTGGTCGGAGTGTAAACTAGTGCAACCTCTGTGGAAAGCAGTGTGATGATTCCTAAAAGCTCTAAAAATTGACATTCCATATGATCCTGCAATCCCCCTACTGGGAATATACCCTGAAGAACACAAATCACTCTATAAAAAAGATACCTGCACACGTATGTTTATCGCAGCGTTGTTCACAATAGCAAGAACCTGGAAACAACCATGCTGCCCATCAAAAGAGGACTGGATTAAAAAAATGTGGTACATATACACGATGGAATACTATGCAGCCATAAGAAAGAACAAAATCATGAATTTTGCTGCAACCTGGATGGAACTAGAGTCTATAATACTGAGTGACCTCTCACAAAAACAAAAATCCGAATATCACATGTTCTCACTCATATAATGGACCTTGAACATCCAATGCAATACTATGAGAAAATGACGGATGGTACTGGGAAACTATGGGGGGGAGGGGGATGGGATTAACAGTAGCAAATATCTGTCGGGGGATGGGAAAACACTTCTTATCTACAGGGTGCCTGAATGAAACATCATTGTACACCTAACCCTTAACTGTACCCCACAAAACCATAATAAAAAATACTGATTAATGAAAAAAATATATATATAGATAATGATAAAAAATAAATAAAAAATAAAAATAAATTCTGGTCCATTTGAATTATAACTTGATCCTCATACTTGGTTTTCCACAGCAAATAAGCACCTCCGGACAAACAGCTTTTGGTTAATTGTTGCCAATATGCGAGAGTCATTCATCGAGAGGCAAATGGATCTAAAATAGTAATTTTATAAGGTGCAAGAGGACCATACCTTGAGCTTGCTTCCCATAACTCTCTTACCAATTTATACAACAAGGGTTCCCAGTGAGCTCAATCCACTCCATCAGCACTGGGATAAAATTGTATCGAGAAACAAGCTGTGAAACTAAAATCTCCTTCTTTTTCTGCTTCAGCTCATACTGCCTGCATATCAATAGGAAAGACAGGAACCACAGGGGCATTACCGCATAATTAGGCAAATTTTCAGCTTTAAAACGTTAGCACCAAAAGGAGCAGCCTGTGGGAGGGAAGGCACAGGGTTGGCCATAGGAGTACTGATATGATACTTAGCAGCTTCTGCTTTGGGTTCAGCTTCATCCTGTGGAGACAGTTTATCATTGTCATTATAATCAGGGGGAGCCAAAGCTACAGCGAAGAGAAAAGCTTCTTCATCATCATCATCATTAGCAGCCTTTCTGAAAGGAAATTTCTTATAATTATGCTGTGGATTTAAAGCATTTTTAATTAACATTGTTCTTGGACAAAATGTAGAAAATGAGCTAGATTAGAGGAAGAAACTTTAGCTCCACGCTTAGAAAGAGTATTCATTAGAATGCTGGTGAACATTTTCTGTTTCTTAGACTCGCTCTGGCCCATGATTAGATCATGGCTCTGGCAAAAAACCAATCCTTACCATCTCACTCTGCCTGTCTCTACAGAGGGGTCTGCAGCACCCTAGGTAAGATGCTAGCCACCCTGAAACAAGAAAAAATCTTACCTTTCCAGGGCCCCACATTGGGCACCAGTTTTGGGGGACCAGCCCCCAAAAAGAGATATAGGAGGTCCCTTGGAAAGTGTGATGGCATCAGTGATTATTTCTGGAGGGATAGATATTAAAAGAAAGAAAGATGGAGGGATAGATATAAAGAGAAAGAAAGAGAAAGAAAGAAAGTGGACACCTGTTCAATGAATTGAGCAGAAGCCTTTATTGGGGGTATACAGCATGTATTTATCCCAAATTTTACACAGGCAGTCTTACAAGTCTTCCACATGAACACAAGCCAGGTGCAGGAGGGGTGCCCCCCTTCCCACCAGGTGTTTCCTCAGGTATGAGGAAGAACAATCTCAATTAAATCACAAAACCTTTATATGGACACAAAACCAGGTGAATGAGGGGCATCCCTCACCCACCAGGTGTTTCCTGGAGTAAGAAGAAGGGCAATCCCAATTAAATCACAAGACATTTACATGAACATAGAACCAGGTGGATGAGAGGGCATCCCCCACCCATCAGGTGTTTCCCCAAGCATGAGGAATGAGGATCCCAAAACTATCTCACTGTTCCTCATGCTTGGTTAATATTTCTCAAAAGCAATGCAATTGTAATATCATAATATTCTAATAATCAATAACTTTTAAAACCTATGCATACACAACACCTAATAACCAACCTAAATCCCAATTCCTCTCTATTTTACACTAATTTTACCTACACTATAGAAACTCTTAATTATAGCCCAAACCAATTCCTAAGGAATGTGGCTCAGTCAAAGATCATGCTGGGTCGTTTCTGGTAGCTGTAGATATTTATCTATATTATTAAGTTTGAAACAGCACTTTGTATGTATATACTAATTCTACAAATATACTATTAAATCTTAAAGGAAGCTTGTACCATATTAAAGGCTCCCAGATGTGACCTGAGTTTGAATTATGTTAAGTTTAAAGCCGAAACCGCAATCTGAGAGAAATGGGAACAATGAACTCCTAAAGTAAGCCATGCCTGTCATACTCTCAGAACTTCATGCTTAGATCAGCAAAGTCCCTCTAGTGAAACATGCCAAAACAGCAAAGAAAGGGAAGAGGGAATGGGCCTTCAGCTCCTGAACTCAACCTAGTGGTTTCAGGGTCCACAGCCTGCCTGGATCCCTAATGCTCAAGCAGGCCTCCATGGCCAGCTCCCAACATGTGGCATCTTCCTTCATCCTACCTGGGGTGTGAATTAGCTCCTTGTCCAGCATATCTATCTTGTATATGCTACCTATTAGTCACTTAGTAACTATCTGGGTTATTAGATAGAATCAGCATTGTATTTATTTACAGACTCATTTACAGAGAGACAGTCTTAATGACTTAAGGTGGTTTGATGAGAGGCCAAGGCAAGAGGATTACCTGAGACCATAGATTTGAGACCAGCCTGGGCAACATGGTGAGACCTCATCTCTACAATAAATCAAAAAGTTAGTCAATCATGGTAGCATGGGCCTATAGTTCCAGCTATTTGGAAGGCTGAGGCAGAAGGATTGCTGCAACCCAGCAGGTCAACACTGGGGTGGCTGTGAGCATGCCACTGCATTCCACCTGGGCGATGGAGTGAGACTCCAACTCAAAAAAAAGATGGTTTAACTTACAACTCTTTGACTTTACAATGGTGAAATGTGATTCACATTCAATAAGAACCAGACTTTAAGTACCCAAGCAACCATTTTTCACTTTCAGAACAGTATTTAATAAATTACATAGGATATCCAACAATTTACCTAGATAGGTTTTGTGTTAGATGACTTTTTCCCAACTGTAGTCTAACACAAGTGTTCTGAGCATGTTTAAGGGAGACTATGCCAAGCTCTGATGTTTCATACGTTAGTTGTATTAAAGGCACTTTCAAGTTAGCAATGTTTTCCATTTATAATAAGTTTATTGGACTTATTGTAAATAATCATAAATTATCATAAATCAAGGAGCATTTGTATAGGGTTTGGTACTATGGGTTTCAGGCATTCACTGGTGGTATTGGACCAAAATCCAACGTAGATAAGGGGAAACTACTATATTTTATTGTATAGAATTGGTGATAGTGGGCATCCTTATCTTGCTGCTGATCTCAGGAGAAAACCTTTCAGTCTTTCACCATTGAGTATATTAGTTGTGTGTTTTTCTTATATGGCCCTTAATATAGTTAGGATGTTTCTTTCTAAGTTTATTGAATGTTTTTTTATCATCAAAGGATACTAAATCTTTGCCAAATTATTTTTCTACATCAACTGAGTTGATCTTGTGATTTTTTTTCCTCTTTATTCTATTAATCAGGTGTATGGCACTGATTGATTTCCACAGGTGAACCATCCTTGAATTCTGAGAATTAGTTCCACTTGGTCATGGTGTAAAATCTTTCTAATATGCTGCTGAAATCAGTTTGCTAGTTTGTTGAGGATTTTGTTGAGGATTTTTGCACCAGTGTTCATAAGAGATATTGCTCTGTGATTTTCTTGTCTTATAGTGTCTTTATCTGGCCTAGATATCAGTGTAATGCTCACCCTATAGACTGAGTTGTAAATGTTGTCTCTTCTTCAATTTTTGAAAGTGTTTGTTAAATATTAGTGTTAATTATCCTTTAGATACTTGGTAGAATTCACAAATTAAATTATTTGGCCCTTGACTTTACTTTGTTGGAAAGATTTTGATTGGTGTTTGGTTTTCTTACTAATTGAGTGTCTATTCAAATTTTCTATTTATCCATGAGTTAGTTTTGGTAGATTGTGTGCTTTTAGGTATACCCTCATTTCACCTAGGTTATCAGGTTTGTTGGCATGAATTCATCATGTATTTTCTTATGAATTCAATGAAATGTCTCCCTTTGATTTCTAATTCTAGTAATTTAGGCTTTGACTATTTTTTCTTGGTCAGTTCAGCTAAAAGTTTGTTAATTCTAATTTTATTAGTATTTTCAGGGCATCGAATTTTGATTTTGTTAATTTTAACTATGTTTTTCTAGTCTCTATTTCATTTGTCTCTGTTTTAATCTTTATTATTTCCTTCCTTCTGTAAGCTTTAGGTTTAGATTTTTTCCTGTCTCTTTATTGTGAATAATTAAAATACTGATTTGAGGTCTTTATTCTGTTTTAATGCATGTATTTACATCTACAATTTTCTTTTTTAACCTGCATCTCATAAGTTTTGGTATGTTGTGTTTTTGTTTTCCTTTAACCAAAGGTATTTTCTAGTTCCTTTATGGTTTTTTTTCTTTGACCCATTAGCTATTTAAGAGTGTGCTATTTAATTTCCACATATTTGTGAATTTAAAAATTTTTCTTCTGTTATTTATTTGTAGTTTTATTTGTTGTGATCATAAAGGATGCTTTATAAGATTTCAATCTTTAAAAATGTACTAAGATTTTTTGTGGAACCTAATCAGTGGTTTATTCTGAAGAATATTTCAAGTGCCCTTGAGAAGAACGTGTGTTCTGCTCTTCCCGAGTGGAGTGTTTGTATATGACTGACTGACTTATAGTGTTTGTTCGAGTGTTTTCTTTATCTTATATCTTGTTCTATTTATTATTGAAAGTTGGTCAGCTAAGTATACAACTATTGTAGAAATGTCTATTTTTCCCTTCAGTTTTTGCTTTATATATTTTGAAGTGTGTTTGTGTTTATAACTGTTGTACCATCTTGTGAGTCAAGCTTTTCATCAATCTAATGTCCTTCTTTGACTCTTGTAAACTTGTTGATTTCAAGTCTATTTTTGTTTGATAATAATACAGCTACCCCAGCTGTCTTATGATAACTATTTGCATGGAATATCTTGTCTGTCCTTTTACTTCTGTCCTTTTTGTGTCTTTATAGAATGAGGCTTTGTAGCATATTGATGGATGCTAGTTTTTATACAAACATTCAATTTGTGCCTTCTTACAGGAGAGCTTATTTCATTTATATTTAACTTGATTACTGATAATGAAAATTTTTCTTCTGCCATTTATCTGTTTGTTTTTTATATGTCTTTTATTTTTTGTATGTCTTTTATTTTCTTGTTTCTCATTTTCTTTGTACAGCCTTTTATAAAAATTTAGTGGTATTTTTTAGTGTACCTTTTTGATTCTTTGTTTCTTTCTTTTACTGTATTTTTGAAAATTCATCTTTTAGTTTTACTCTAGAGATTACAACAAACATCTTAAACTTATATCAATCTAGTTCAAATAATACCAACCTGGCTTCAATAGCATACAAACACACCAGCCAGTACTATATATCTCTGTCCCTTTCCTTTTATATCGTTGTTGTCATTACAGATCACATCTTTATTTATTGTATACCCATTAATATAGATTTAAAATTAATTTGTGCATTTGCTCTTTTTATCATACAGGAAAAAGAAAGACATTACAAATTATACAAAAAGTGTTATAATACCAACTTTCGTATTTGCCTATGTAGCTACCTTTATCTGTGTTATTTATTTTTAATTCTGCCTTCTTAACTTACTGTCTAGGGTACTTTCATTTAACCCTAAAAGACTGTCTTTAGCATTTTTTATAGGGCTGATATACTATGAATACATTTCCTCAGCTTTTGCTTGTCTGGAGCTATCTTAATTTCTCTTTCATTCTTGAAAGGTAGTTTTGATGGGTATAGAATTTTTGGTTGATATTTTCTTTCCCTAGAACTTTAAATATGTCATCCCATTGTCTTCTTGCCTCCATGACATTTTGGTGAAAATCAGATTTTAATTTTAATAAAAATACATATATACAATAAGCCAGTTTGCTCTTACTATTTTCAAAATTCTTTTTGTCTCTGGGTTTCAGTAAGTTGGATATAATGTTCTAGATGTGAATCTCTTTGAGTATATCTTGCTTTGAGTTCACTGGGCTTTTTACATATGTATATTCTTTTCTTTTCTCAGACTTGGGAACACATTCTTTAAAAATTATTTTTTTTCTGCCCTTTTTTTTCTTTTCTTTTCTGAAATTTCTATAGTGAGTATGTTGGTATGTTTCATGGTATGCTACATAACCCTCATTTTTTTCATTCTGCTTCTCAGACTGGATATTTCAAGTTTGTTTATCTTTCCTTCTGTCTATTCAAATCTGCTTTTGGACACTGCTATTGTATTTTGTGTTTCAGTTACCATACTTGTCTGCTCAATAATTTGTTTGGTTTCTTGTAATCATTTCTATCTCTTTATTGACACTCTCATTGATATTTGTCCATGCATCATTTTTTTGACATTCTTTAGTTCTTTGTTCATGGTTTTTTTAGCCCAAGGCAATTGGCATGATATCTTTGCCATGTAATTTCAATATCCAATTTTCCTTAGGGATACCTTCTTTCAAACCCCCTTCCACCCTCTGCCATCAATGAACCCTACTTTCTTATTTCTTCATATGTTTTACAATTATTTGGTTTGTAACTGAACATTTTGAGTGTTATGTTATATCAACTTTGGAAATATAATTCTCTTACTCCTCAGGGACTGCTAAATCTTACTTTTTGAGGGTTAAAGCCAACTATGTGCGACTTTTCCAATTTACTTCTGCAAGGCATTTATCCTTTCTCATGCGGTCACTGAAATTTCTGTTCCATTGCTCCTGCAGTCAGCCAGTGACCTGAGAAACATATTCCTAAATGTCTGGCTCCCAAAATGGGAGACCATTCATCTTTAAATATCCTAGAAGATACTTCAGCCTGTGAGGGTTGAAGCAAGGGCTGCCGGACTTTGTGATAGACTGTCAGGAATAAAAAACATTATCTGTGCTCAGAACACAATCCTGATACCAGGAGGACAAGATCTTTATTTCCTCCTTGACTGTAGCAACCTGTCTCTGGAATATAGACCAAGGGCCCCACAGCTTCCTGCTGCAAGGATGGGAGATGAAGGATGGTATGTGATACCTCCTGAAAGGCTGAAATGTACTGACATTGGCCAATTCTTAATAAATCTTTCTCCTTAATGCTGCCAGCATTTGACTAGACTCCAGAAGTTCAAAATATTTTATTCAAGCAGTTTTTTGTAAGTTGTTTAGATGGAGGGATGGATTTCTGGGGCTTCCTGTTCTGCCATCTTCTGCCTAGACATAGAATTTTTTTTCATCTTGGGTAAATAACTGTGAGTGAATTGAGTGCCTATGTTTAACTTTTAAGAAACTGCCAAACTGCTTGACAAAGTGGTTGTACCGTTGACATTCCCACTAGCCATGTATGAAACTTAAAGTTCTTCAGTAATTTGCACCTTTCCCATTGATTGTTATGGTCAGACCTTTTTATTTTAGACATTCTGAAAAGTATGTAGCTGTATCTCATTGTCATTTCAATCTTCATTTCCCCAATGACTAGTGATGTTGAGCATCGTGTCATATTCTTATTTGTAATCTGTATTTCTTATTTGGTGAAGAATCTGTTCAATCCTTTGCCCATTTTTAATCGGATTGTTTTCTTTCTTGTGCTGAATTTTGAGAGTTCTTTGTAGCTCTAAACACAAGTCCTTTGTCAAATATGTGATTTGGAAACATTTTCTCCCAATCTGTGGTTCGTCTTTTCATTCTTATAACTATGTTTTTAGAAGATTATCTTCTATTGATTATTATTATTAGTAGTAGTAGTAGTAGTAATCTTAATTACCTATCACAAACTAGTAGATGAGCTATTATTATTATTTCTGCTTTACAGACAAAGAAACTAAGACTTAGAGAAGTTAGTCATTTCCTCTAGGTCACATTAGTGAGTGATAGAGCAAGAACTTGAACCAGGACCTTACAAAACTACAGCCTGGACTCTTCACCCTAGGCCCAGACTCATGACCACACTCTGGGTACTGGTATGGGAGCCCCTTCTGGGTAAATACGTTTGGCACTACCACTTCTGCCTCTAGAATGACACAGGCCCACCATGCCTCTTCTCATTTCCTCTTTCCATCTCCTTTCTCCAGGCTGGTGGAGGAAGACAAGGAGCTATGTGATGGCCTGGAGTTAGAAAATGAAGATGTTTACATGGGAACCCCTTCAGGGACTTCCTCCAGCTGTTAGTGAGAAAACTGCAAGGGAACAATGATGAGAATGTGTGCCACTGATTATGTGTCTTGGGCCCTCTATGCCCTCACGACCCTATAGATCTCTCAGGTAGCTGTGCCTGCAGATCCACAATGACACATGATGGCTCAGAAAACTGGGACCTCAAGAGCACCCTTCCATTTCTCATCCTCTTCCTATACTCTGGGATAACCTGGGAATGTCAAGACAGTGGGGCAGACTTCACAGAGGGCATTGCTCTCTGATGCTCACTATACAGGCCAAGCTTTGAGTCTCAAGACATAAGACCAAGATATTAAGAAAAGACTTTGAGTTCCCAATGTGAAAAACAAATGATCCTATACATTCAACTTGTACATATGGAAGTATGATAGGTAATTGCAAATCTATACTTTAAAGCAATTCTTGAGAAATCTTTCCTGGGGTATCTTGGTAGGTCACCAACTTCCATAGGAATGAGCTTTGGGCTAATTTGTCTGGGTAGGTGTTTAGAGCAAAAGCAGGTGAAGAATGTACAGGAATTCAAGATGGAGCCCAGGTAGGCCTTGGAATTGTGGACATGAACAGATATCAGGAAGGAATGGTGTCCCAGAGGTGCCTGCATTCAGCGTGAAATTGCCAACCCACAGGGAAGTGATGAAGTGTGGTGTGTCTGGCAGTTTTCAAGGGCTTTGCCACCCACCAGCACGTTTTATGTACTGAGAAAGCTGAGGAGAGTGAGCAAGCGGCAGCCCTGTGATTCTACCAGGCAGGTCTCATAATCTGTGTCCTTTTCTCTTCTGGCCACTCAACTGCCACTGCTGCCCCCATGCAGCTCCTGAATCCCTGAGAAGGCCCAAGGTCTTGAGCATCGGCCCCTTGGTTGTGTGTGGCTGGGCATCCATCTGTGTGTGTTCCTGTGTGGGTTTGTTCTTGTCAATATACTCATCTGGAAAGAATACATGCTGCAGCTGAGACCTTTCTCTCCAAATGGAAAAAGCAGCAAACAAATGGACTCTTCAAATGCCCCAACAGTTCTATACCAACACTTACAACACCCTCAACCTGACTGATGGAAGTGTGAGTGCAGGCCCAGCACCCCTCTCCCCATTCTCCCAATGCCCCTCCTCTTCCTTCCCCTTCTCTCCCTACACCAGGCCTCTGAGGGTTCTGGCCCAGAGAATCTCTGCTTGAATGTTTTTCTTTGAGATGGATATGAATGAGTGCCAGTCAGTTTCCAGCCTGTCCCAGCTGGACTCACTAAATTAATGAGTCTCTGCTCTTGGTGTGAACAACACTAAATTGATGCTCAGCCTTGGTGCTTTAAGCAGAACCTGCTGCCCTGTTTGGGCTCTGTGGGAATCTGAAGCCAGGGCCCTTGATACATAGAAACAAACAGCCCTTTTCCAAAACCTTTCCTATCTGTAAGACCTCTCAGGGTCCTTCTTGAGCTGAGCTTCCTACCTGAGTCTGCCCACATGGCAAGGGTCCTGTCTTGGTAGGCCTCAGAAGAAAACCACGGAAGGAGATGAGGATGTCTGCACACACTGGACCCAGGGAGGACTGTCATGGCTCTGATTCTGCCACAGGTTTTCTTCCAGGTGTCCCTGGCCCAGGTCACTGATGCTGACAAGGCAGTGACTGTGGTGAAAAAATGTCTTTGAGAATGGTTGGTGAGGGAAGATCAGTGCATGGGACCGGGGCCACCTCCTCTGTAGGTGAGAGCCCAACACACGCCTGCCAGCCACCACCACCTTCAGCTTGGGAAGGGGGCATGTTCCTGTAAAGTCCCCTTCCCAAGTATCCTGCCAGAAGGAGGCAGATCCCAGGGAGGTCATGAACCAAGGGTGTCAGACTGACCAGGCTGGGGCTCCCAGCCTAAGGTCTGGAAAACACTTCATAGAGGAAGGGACTTGAGAAGCAGGATGTCTTAGCCAAGAGGAGTGACCTTGGCAGAGTGGTGTTCTGTAGAGGGAATGATGTGTCTGAGAGCTGCAGCATACTGGGCAGGCCCAGACAGGCACAGCATTTCCTGGAACTGGCCTGGGCCAAGCCCAGAAGGACTTGGGCCTCCTCACACAGAGACAGCAAGGGCAGGGGTGAAACTTGTCCAGTCCCTGCATATAGTAGCTCAGCCTGACTCTGGTTACGGGAATCTCCTGGTCTCACATTTTCCTTTCTTTAAAAAAATGTTTTAAAACATGGAGGAAGGAGTCTCTTCTTTTTAGTTCAATTCAGAAGTCTTAGGGAAGGATTCAGGGCAATGACTCTCTTATTATGGTCACAGGGTTAGAGGGGGAAGCCTGGAAGAGAGTGTGTCCCAAGAGCTACAGGGTCCTAAGGGAAAGGAGCAGTTAACCCAAAGACATTATGGGTGATGCTTCCAGGAGAAGGGAGAGTACTGAGCAATGGAGTCATGTGATGTCAGAGAAAGCCTGCAAGCCAGTCTCAGGGATCTGGCTTTTATTCATAGGGTCCTGCTGAAGCTCTGGAGGGTGTGGACTCCAGTCATAATGTAGTCCTATCATAGGCTTGTCATCTGGGAGGGCAGCCCCCGTCTTGGCCTTGCAGTCAGGATGGCTTTTGTTTCTATTCCAGAAGCCAGAAATGCCAGGGTGGCCCAGAAACAGGGAATCAGAGGGGGGGCCCAGCTGGTTTGCAAAATGGAACAGAAACATGGGGTTGAGATAGGCAATGCTGTGGGGGGCAGGCATGCTCAGCCTACTGTGGATTTCAGAACTTGTGAAAAGTCCATCAATTCTAGGAAGGCATTGGCCGGTGCCAGAACATTCATAGCCCTCCTGTGAAACACGCACACCTGAGTTGGTGGAGTAACTTTGGCCCTGGAGCCAGGGGTAGACTGTGCTGGCTGACAGAGCTTGTGTGAGGGGAAGCATCTTCCCCTGAAGTTCCCTGACACCATCTAGTGGCATGTGTTGTAAGAATGCCCACTAGCACACAGTGACAGTGAGGGTGGTGCCCTGCACAGCACCAGGTGGAGACTGACTGGGTAGATGGTCATCTCAAGGGCCCAAGAGCTCCCTGGTGACTAGGTCACCACCCTGTGCAGACTCCCAGTCCCCTTGCAGGAGTGCCCTTCTCTAGCTCTGCCCCAGCTCAGTTAATCAGAAGCCAGGTGGAGATGCCCCAGGAGGGCCAAGACAATCTCTCCCAGAGAAACAGCAGCTGAGTGCCCTGGTTCTGTCAGGGCAGTGAGACCTCTGTGGGTGTTACAAAGTACACAATACATTGTAGAAATGAGACAGTACACAACTGTGGGATAAGCTATGAAGAATGATCCAGGAGGGAGAGTAAGAGAGCATCACTAGGCAACCCCCCAAACCCCGAGTGCTCTAAGGAACCTGGGAGCAGCCATATCCACTGCTAGAGTTGGGTCATGAACCAGAGCCTGTGGGATGCTCTGCCTGAACACTGATGGAGTCCGTGACCACAAATCTGGTAGTGGTCCTGGCTGCTGCAGGTCAGCGGGGCTGGCACCAGGGTGGGTAGGAGGGTGAGCTGAGCCCACTGGGCACCTCTGCTTCTGCCTGTCACCAGGTCTGTCTTGTAGTTCTTCAGAAGCAGATCTTCTATGGCTGCTTTGCTCCTCTCCCCGCACCACTGCCTTGGCTTGCAGGGAAGGTGCTCTGGGGACCTGGAGACGCAGCTTAACTGAGTTGACAATAGAACCCACTTGGCAACTTCTCGGAGCCTCCAGAAGAGTTCACTTGAGTGATGGTTACTCTATTTACTTATGTATTTTTTTGAGTCACTTTGTTGCTGAGGCTGGAGTGTAGTGGCACACTTACAGCCACTAGAGCCTCCACCTGCTGGGCTCAGGTAATACTTCTGCTTCAGCCTTCTGAGTAACTGAAACCACAGGCATATGCCACCATGCCCAGCTAATTTCTTTGATTTATTGTAGAGATTAGGTCTCATTATGTTGCTCAGGCTGGTCTCAAACCCCTGAGTTCAGGCAATTCTTCTGCCTCTGCTTCCCAAATTGCTGGGATTAAAGACTTGAGTCACGACATCTGGACTTGATTGCTGGTTACTCTACAATGGTTTCATAGGAGTTGGATTGATGACACAGCCACATCACATTCAGGTGGCATTGTCTAAGCATTGGGGGTTCAAGGGATTTGGAGCTGACCAAGGAAAAAGAACCATGAGAGGCCTACAACCCCACAAGATTTACTGGGTTGCGCTTGGCCCAGGTTGCAGGAGAGGGTCACTCCCTCCCAGGTGGGGCCACCCATGCCTAGGTAATGTTCCTCAGTGACACAGCGGGAGCCTCCAGAGCTGATAAGCCTTGGGATTATGGTGGGTAACAGCTGTCAGGTGAGGTTCTGGGTGTAAAAAGTAGGCAGGCTTTAATGGTTAAACATTTGTTTAGACTGTTTTTAAAATACCTGGGTTTGGTACCAGGTGGCTTTAGAGCAAATGGGTCTCTTGTGTATAGCAGGGAGTCAGCTCAGGGAAACTCCTCGAGGTGGAGTTTTCACTGTGGGGTATATAACTTTTTCCAAGAAGTGATTTACACATTTGCTCCCCTCACCAGAGAATGACCCTCCCTCGGCACATCGCCACTTCTGAGGCCCCAGTGCAGCCCTGCACCCATGTGCTTGTGCTCACTTAGTCACAGTTTCACTCAGTAAACCTGAGGGAAGGCACTTCATGATGGAATCATCATCTACGTGAATGTCTACTACAAAACATGGTGAGGGAAGGTTGAAGAAAGGCAGAGGATGTTCTCAGAGGACAGGAAGGGAGATGTGATAGGTCAGGATGGGTGGGGATGAGGATCTGCTTCCTAGAGAATGCGACATTTAAGCCCATGTCTGAAAGAGGCACAGAAGGTCAGGGGGAGGAACGGGAGGTGTGGAGGGGTTCCATGTAATATGGGCCCCAGAGGGTCCTGCTCAGGAGGACTGACCTCCACACACCTGGAAGAGGCCAATGTGAACTCCCAGGCTGCCCTGGACAGGAAGCATGGCCTCCTGGGCATCCAGCCCTTTGCTGTCTGTTGCAGGTTGGTGAACGCTTCTGCAGGATAGGTTCTGAGGGATATGGTAAAGTAGTCAATCCATAAATATTTGAGGAATGAAGGAAAGAGAGTACAAAAGAGAGAGAGGAATGGAGGGGCTTATCCTCGTGCTTGTCCAAAGAAGTAAACATTATTGTCCCATTGTCCGGTCAGCACAGCTGAATATGGCAGACCTGGTGGTGGAGGGACACCATCTCCTTGGAGGATTTTGAGAGGATAGATTATGCTACTCTAGGCCTAGCCCATCTACTGCCCCTTCTCTGTCCCTTGGCAGTTTGGCAGATCTCACAAAGCAGCATCTTGGGGAGCTAGCCACCATCAGGGTATTGTCTACACACTGGCCCTGAAGACCCGTGTCCATCCAGACCTCCCACTACTTTGTTGGCTGATGTGACAAGATCCAAGTGGGGCCTGAGCTCCCACCCATGGCATGAGCAGGCACACAGGCAAGCTAGGCCTGTGGAAGGGGATGCCAAGGGCGGCTCACTAGTGTACATGCTACATAGCAAGTTACCACAAATGAGGGGTTTAAAACAATGACAAGTAATGAGTTTGCAGTTATGCAGGTAGGCATTTCAGAGTGTTCCACTGGGTTCTATACCAAGATCTCACAGGCTGAAGTTAAGGCATCAACCAGGCCGGCATCTCATCTGGAGACTCTGGGACAGAACAGGCCCACTCAGATGTTGGCAGAGTTCCATCCCAGGTGGTTGTAGGACTGAGGGCCATATTCACTCCTGAATGCATGCCAGGGCCGCTGCAGGCCTTCCTTGACCTCCATTTCTCAGTGACAGTATGTGGTTCTTGGTCTTGGAGTCTCTCTGATGCGCTCTTCTGATGCTAACTGGTAAAGAAAACTGCTTTTCTGAGGTCCCTCTCGGCTCATGTTTATCATCTCCCCATCCTAAGGTCAACAGGAATACACAGCATCTTTGAAAGAGGGAGAGTTCACCATAATCCTTGGCCCCAGGGATCAGGTGTGGAATCTAGGGACCATTTCTAGAGGTTCCCCAGGGAGACCCACCCCTGCAGCGCTCACAACTTCTCCCCACAGATCTGGGCTTCATGGCCCCTCTCCTCCTCATTGGGGCATGGCAACAACAAGAGAAGCGGGTAACCTGGTACCTGCTCTTTCTGCTGCCCCGTCACTTCTGGCCTGAGCTGGCTCCAGCTCTGGGCATCCTGGGCAGGCCAACTGCTCAGAGTCCCTGGGGAAGCCTGGCCCCAGGACCCACCCTCACTCTTTCTCTGCCCAAATGTCAAGGCCTTGTCCACACCAGGACCATTCCTGCCCGAGGGCTACCTGCCAGCTCAGAGTGGCACCAACACTTACCCCTCCTGCTGCCCACCTTTCCATCCCAACTCCCCAGGTGTTCCTGACTTTACTTAAGCCAGGGTTTTGACTTCCTGCCTGGCCTCATAGTGGGGAAGTAAGGCCACAGACATGCCGCTGTTCCTCCTTGAGCCCCTGGTGGGTGCCCACTCCCCAAAGGGAAGAGTGTGGACCACATGTCCCCTCCAGTGATGCTCCTGTGCTCCTTTCAGGGCTCCACCCTCCCCACCAACCAGGCCAGACCCAACTGCAACCTGACCCTGGCCAGGACAGAGCCTGTTGGGTGAATCCCTGCCCAGGGCCAGGCATGGCTGCATGCCACCTGTGCTCCCCACACAGTGCACAGTGGGACCGACAGAATCAACCCCAGAGGGCACCTGATATCCTTTTTACATGTTTTTATCAACAGCTATTCCATACACTTCTAAAGTACCTGCTCTGTGCTAGGCACTGCTGTAACAACTTGATAAGCCTAAATTTATTTAACCCCCACAATCACACTATCAGTTTATCCAAAAAAAGTATGATGGTCGATGTTCATAAAAATGAAGAACTACACAGCATCAAGTAGCAGGGGAGAAAAATGAAAATAAACGATGGAGAAACAGCAGGAGCAATAGCACACAGCCCAGACAACCAAGTGGGTAGGCACTGGGAAGAGGGAAACAGAAACAGGCCCGGGACACCTCCTCTCGCCACCAGATGATCCCAGGGCAGAGGTACAGACGAGGACCCAGAAACTGCCATGAGGGCCATGGGGTCCACCTCTGCCACAGGCAATGTGTGACCTTCAGGGCCCACACAGCCTCACCCCACGCAGCAGCTGTCATGGTGAGTCACTCACGTGTGTCCAAGGAGGCTGCCTGTGTGCACAGCCACTGTGCTCAGACAGTGACGGCAAACACGGAAGTGCTGTGCTGGTCTTCCATACTCTGCTTCAGTCTGACTCTGTCCCCAGTCTGCAATCCCATTTATTTTCCATGTGTCCATCAAGATTGATGCTGTCTCGACCCTAGTGCCTGTATCCTGGTATGAAGGGAGTGTCTCAAAAATACCTGTAGAATGACTGAGTGAGGGCTCCCAGTGAGCCTGTCTCCCCCCACCCCCACCCTGATGGGTGCCGAGTGACCCAGCAATGAGGCTGCAGCTGCCTCATGGAAGGCCCTGCCCCTCCCTCAGGTTCTTCAGCTACACACAGACCCCAACCTCTGCTGGAGCCAGAGCACTCTCTAGTGGGAGGGTAGGCTTCACCCTCCCCAGTTGAGGCAGCAGGGAAGTGTCCGGAAGTGGCCCAGAGATGGGAAGGCAGGAGGAGAGGGAAGGAGGGAGGGAGGGAAGACGAGGGGAAGAAAGACAGGAGGAGAATGGCAGGGAGACACCAGAGGGAGGGAGAGAGGGAGGGTGGGAGAAGGGGAAGGAAGGAAGGGAGATGGAGGGATGAGAGGGAGACAGTGGGAAAGGGAGAATGGGTGGGGGAGGGAGACAGGGAAGGAAAGAGGGAAGGTGACAGAAAGGCAGGGAGGGAGAGAGACAGGGAAGGAGACAGGAAGACAAAGAGAGAGGAGAGAGGGAGGTAGGGCGGGCAGGGCCCCAGGCTCCACAGGGCAGTTGTCTGTGGAGTCTGGGGGCCATGAGGTCTTTCCCTAAGAAAGGCCACCAAGAATCAGTGAGGCAGTGAGACTAATGAAAGGTCTGTTGGCAGTCATTTGACAGGTCCCAAGTCCCTTTGACCCTGTGCCAGGGCCATCTCCACACACTCCCAGTCCCAGGACTCAGTCTTTCCCTAACTGACTGGTGTATGAGTGTATGATTCAGCTTGGGCTGCTGTAACAGAGCATCATGGTTTGGGTGGCTTAATCAGCAGTTTATTTCCTCACAGTTCTAGGGGCTCGAAGTCTGAGATCAAGGTTTCTTTAGGGATGTAAGCAAGATATGCTCCAGGCCTTTCTCCTGCTTCTGGTGGTTTGCTGGTGATCTGGCATTCCTTGGCTTGTGGCTGCATCCCTACCCTACCCCCACTGCCATCTCTGCCTTTAGGTCCACTTGGCATTCCCCCATGAGCATGTCTCGCTCTTTACATGGCATTAAAAAAATAGGCCATGGGGCTCAAGCCTATAATCCCAGCACTTTGGGAGGCTGAGGTGAGGGGATTGCCTGAGCCCACATGTCTGAGAACAGCCTGGGCAACTTGGCAAAACTTCATCTCTACAACAAATTAAAAAATTATCAGGTTGTGGTAGTGTGTACCTTCGGTTCCTGCAACTTGGAAGGCTGAGGTGGAAGGATTGCCTGAACTCCGCAGCACGTCGACACTGGGGTGGCCATGAGTATGTGTGCCACTGCACTCCAATGATGCTGTTTCTCCATTGTTTATTTTCATCTTTCTCCCCTGCAACAGTCAATGGAGTGAGACTCCAACTCAAAAAAAATTAGTATTAATAATAGCAACAACAGCAGTCTTGTTAGATTTGGGGCCTGTCTCATCTTATTTACATTTGCAGCAACCCTATTTCCAAACAAAGGCACATTCCTAGGTTCTGGGGTTTAGTACTTCAACATATGAATTTTTGGGCAACAGTTCAATCCATAACCATGGGACTTTTCTGCTGTGTTTTCTTTGGAGTCCTGATAAGCTCACCCTTACCCTCACTGATGGCTCCATCCACTCCAACGGGAATACTGAGTAGCATGTGCTCATCTGTCCCATCTGGTCTGCTTAGTTTATAGGGTGGGTGGGGGATGGGACCCAAAACCCTCCATGCACTGTTCTCTTAGGGCAATATGTAGGGTCTGCCCACTGTCCCCATGTTAGCTCTGCCCCTGCACTCCTTGTGAGACCTCATATGGCCATCCTGCCTGCTGGCCTTTGCACACACTCTGCCCACTGCCCAGGTCCAACTGAAAAATTGTCCTTTAGGAAAACACCCTCTGATGGGGGGGTGGCAATGGTGATATGTCACATGGCCTGTGCGGGGCTCTGCATGGATTCCTTCACCTAATTGTCTAGCACACACACTGAGAGATGTTGTTACAGCCCATTCTATAGGGACTGAGGGGAGGTAGGGCCACCCAGATTCACACCTGCCCAGTGTGCCTGCTGATTCCTGGGACTCTACCACCTCCTCCTCCCATGCTCACAGCAATCCAAGTATGAGGTACACATGTTCAGCCAGAGGCTCTCTCTGGGAAACAGGGGTGACACAGACACTGGGCACCATCACTTCATGCAGAACAGACAGACCTCGTCAGGCCTCCCATGCTGACTCATCCTCTCCTCTCATGGGACTGCCCCTGGCCTCACATTCAGGAAGATCCTCTCCAGGCCCTCTCAGCCCACCGTGTGAACCCTGACTCTTTCCATGCCCTCTCGGCTTGTGTTCTCACCTATACCTTCCTGCCATCACCCTTCCCAGTTGCGTGTGCCGCTAGATAGGTCTGCAGCTCCAATCAGGAACTGTCCAGTGTCCCATGCCTTTGTGCCCTGCAAAGAAGGGCTGCTGCCAGACTAATTCATACTACAGTGTCCAGGACTGAAAAGGTAGGTGGGAGCTGCCTCTCAGGAGGAAGTCTGTCTTTGAGTGTGGAAGGGAAGTTGGCAGGTCCATTCTGGCCACCCAGGCTGAGAAGCCTGACTTTGTTCACACGGCAGGGCCTATGGCATTGTCATCCCTTGGAATTATCCAATGAAAATGCTGCCCTGGAAGACAGCTGCCTTCCTGGCTGTTGGGAACATGGTGGTGATTGAGCCTGCCCAGGTGAGTGTGGGCTCACTCTGGACAGGGCCTGTGGGCATGGAGAGCATTGGGACCTCACTCTGTATGGGAGGATGCTGAAGGTCCCTCTTGGCCACGCTGGCCCTGGAGGAAGGGTGAGCCAGCTGTCTTCCCAGGGCTCCACTCACAGTGGGTAGAGATGTGTCTGGGGATCAGAGCTGCCCAAAGCAGACTCCGTTCTTTCAACTGTGGGTGGCTGAGAACTGCTGGCTGTGTTGGTGTTCACAGCTGCCCAGTGAGAAGAGTAAAGGGTCTCTGCACCAATGCTACCTCTCTGTATTAATTGAGCAGAATCCTTGCTTGGACCTTTGCCCAGGCCCCATGCTCTGAGGCAGCCTGAATAGTCTGTCAGTAAAGCTGGTGCCGTGTCTCTTATGTGACTGCAGAGACCCAAAGTCCTGGAGTGAGGCAGGATAAATGATAGGATCTGTAACCCACAGCCCCTCTTAGGAAAGTTACATGGTGCAGTGGAGGGGGATAGGGGCAGGACATCAAGAGTCACTCAGGCATTCTGGGAAAGTCCTCTCTGGGACAAGAACACCATCCATGAGACTCAGATTCTTTCTCTATACTTTGGCTTAAGTCCCTCTACTGCCTGCCCCCCAGAGTGCTGTGAGGAACTGGGGGCAAGAATATCTGTAACGTGGGATGGATAGAGTGCCCAGGAGGGCTCCTGCTCCCCAGCTTCTTTGGGGCAGTTTGGCCCCAAGGGTATTGATGTAACAAAAAATAACGGTAGCTGACATATTGACATAATAAAAAAATAGTGACAGCCAACATTTATAATAAGTCCTCTGAGTCAGGCACTTCTCAAACATTTGAGCACATATAACAATGTAGTAATTTATTTAAGAATTTAGTTATTTAAGAATTGCAGCAGTCCTCTGAGGAGACATAACCTCCTGCTTTATAAATGGTCACTGTGCAGGAGGGGGCTCAGGCCTGACCAAGAGGCAGAACCCTGCTGGGAAGAGAAGCAAGAGCACCAGAGGTTGGCAGGCCCCACTTCCCAGCTGGAATGGTGGGGAAGCTGGCTGGACTGGCAGTGACATCTGGGGCTGGTCACAAGCCATTTGTCCTCTGGCTTCCCTGGGGTCTTCCTGGTGGTATGATACCTAGCTGCTCCTCTTTGCTTGCTATTGGGCTGAAGTGAGAGAAGACAGGGAGAAAAGGCACAACCTTACTTCAAAAACCTCTTTAGCTAGCTTTTTTCTTCACCTCCTCCCCCAGGGGACCCAACTCACAGCCTTGAAGTTTGCATAGCTGATACTGAAGGCTGGCATTCCCAAGGGCATGGTCAACATACTTCCGGAATCTAGTAAGGACCGTGGATGGGGGCAGGACCAGGACTCATGGCAAACACATATGCACTTGACCAGAGCAGGATCTGCCCAGATAGGGCATCCTTGAGGGACAGAGCAGTCTGCCGAGAGCTTGTGTGGGCATCCAACCTGTATGGGTAGAGGCCCGCTAGCATGGAGAAATCTCCTTCATCTAGAAGGACTTTAGACTAGAAATATCTTCCCTGAATGTGTTCCATGTTTTTTATGTGTATATGTACCCTGGAATAAATTACATAACTTGGGAATTATTAGCCATGGAACATTCTATGCTTAGAGAATTTGGGAGGTGGGACATTAGCTGCTTTTTAAGTTTCTTCTGTATTCAGTAGTTAACTTATTGGAAAAGTTGGTTAACATTTATATGTGTTATAAACCTAATAGTATATCACTAGAAATACTACTTTATATAATTTTATGTCTATTAAAGAAATTGAGCTGGGCACAGTGACTGTAATCCCAGCATTTTGGGAGGTGGAGGCAAGATTTCCTGAGCTCAAGGGTTCGAGACTAGCCTGGGTAACTTGGTAAGACCTCATCTCTACAATAAATTATAAAAATTAGCCAAGCATGATAGCGTGTGCCTGTGGTTCCAGCTACATGGAAGGCTGAGGTAGAAGGATCGTCTGAGACCAGCAGGTTATGCTGTGGTGGTTGGGAGTATGCCACTGCACTTCAGCCTGGGTGACAGAGTAAAATTCCCACTCAGAAAAAGTTTTCTTTTTTTCCAAGTAAACAAAGGAGAACTAGTATATATTTAGAGTTAACCTTATTTTGCTACTTCTGGTCCTCTTCATTTGGTCTTGTGGATTTGAGCTACTATCTGACATCGTTTCCTTACTCCATTTCAGTTTGGCTTCCACCTACCTCCTTTCTGCTCTTATTTTTTAATATATTACAATTTTTTTCTATTTGCTACAGACCCAGCCCAGTAATACAATTACATGTATATTGCTTTTAAGTCAGTTAAGAGAAGGAAATAAAATGTGTATTTATACTGTCTTTCATCATTGCATAATTGCTTTTTCTAAAACTATTATTTTTTATTTTTTTAAATTTATTTATTTATTCTAGAGATGTGAGGTACAATTCAGGGTTAGGTATAATAAACATTAATCATGCAGGTACCCTTGTTGATGAGGTATGCCCCTCCCTCCCCTAGCAGTTTCCCTCAACTGCCAATTCCACACCCCTTCTCCCCTGACAGTTTCCCAATACTACCAATCACTTTCTTACAGCATTATAATTGTTCAAGGTCCTCTTCTGAGTGAGAACATATGGAATTCTGTTCTTTGTTTCTGTGATAAATCACTAAGTATGATCAACTCCAAATCCATCCAGGTTACTGCAAAGTTCATATATTTGTCTTTCTTTATGGTTGCATAATATTCCATTGTGTATATGTACCACATTTTTTTTATCCAGTCCAGCTTCGATGGGCAATATGATTGGTTCCATGTTTTTGCTATTGTGAATAGAGCTGCAACAAACATATGTGTGCAGGTATCTTTTGGGTAGAATGATTTCAGTTCCTCTTTCATAGCTACTCTCTCCTCCATGTGATGACCAGAGGGCCCCAGCAGCTCCAGGTTTACATCCTACCTGCTTCAGATTCCTTCACCTAGAATTGGGTCTTCTGGACTCTGATTGGCCCAACACAGATCACATGAGCATACCTACGGCTACACATGTGGCCTGGGAGCTGCTGCATTCTGCCTGACCAGGCCTGGGAAACATACCCTCCCCTGAAGCCAGATATGCACTCAGCTCCACCTGACTCACGCGTGAGGGGTGGTTTCCCAAGAAAAACTGGATTGTCCTTATAGAAGGGAGAAAGAAAAGAAGTAGATGTCAGTGTCAGCTCTTTCTTCATCCTCTCCAGCAGCTGTCCCCCTCTGCTAGAGGCGCCTCCAAAAAGAGTGCTCATTGCTTCTTGGGAGAGCTCACTCCATCTGGGGACAACCGTGATCAGCAGAACGTTCCCCCCAAGGTGGAAATGAAATCTGACAGTGTTTCCACTAAGAGGTCATGGTCATCCCTTGAGGGTTCACATGGAAGCCTGTCCGTTGCTTAAAGTCAAATCATGACCCCCGACTTCCACCCCCCTGTTCTTTCCTGCTTGTTGGGCAATTGTTCCAGGTTCCTTCACTTGTCTCCCTGGTCACTTGACTTTGCCTTCTCTCCCCTCCTCAGTTACTCTCCCTGGGTCATGCTCCAGGTCTTTTCTCTCCTATAGAAGTTAATATTCAGAATGAACCACAATATTCTAGGAATGTCTGACCAGCTCAGAGCAGAGTAGGGCTGTCTAGACGCTTTCTTTCAATTAATGAGACCCTTGAAGTTGTTTTTCTTTTTGATGATAGTTTATAACATGATTGACATGCTCTGAACTCTCAGTCAGCAAAAAGCCCAAGGTGTTTTTGTGTCAATTGTTTTTTAATCTAGTCTATGAATTCAGTATTTGTGTTCTTTATATTTATTATATTAAACTTCAATTTATTAAATTCTGGTCAAATGGGATTGGTATTCTTATTTGGGAGATTTTTCAAGCAGCAGGAGGATAACTTCTGAGGGGGCCTAATTCCTCCTCTGTGGGAAAAGCCTGTTTGTAATGTCTCCATATCTTTCCTCCTCTGTGTTACCTTCTATATGTCAATTCTTTGGCCTGTGTTTGATTCTTCTCTGCCTTCTTAGTGGAGAGGTAGAAAGTGGAGCAGAGAGTTGAGAATGAATTCATGGTGGCAGTTACCCTGGAGTTGGGTGTTGAAGGATGAATAGGAGTCTGCCTTCTATAAATAGTTTGGGAGTTCATGGTCTGCAGAAAGGCAAGAGCACAGTGGGTAGAGTGTATCATGAGAGAGGTCAAGGAAAACTCAGAATAGAGGCCGCAAAATGGCAGTCCACAACTGAATTTGGCTCTGAAGCATGGTCTTCTTGGTCCTTACTAGGTTAAGAAACGTTAAATCCACATTTTAAAATTTGGAGACTTCACATAAAATCAGAATGTTATGTTTCTCTTGCAAAAGCAGAAGCCCTGACATTCCCAGATCCAAGAGGCTCATTCTTGGCAGAAGATACAGATGAGCAGCTGCCAGTCCTGTCAGGCTGGGCATACTCTTACCCCTGGCCTGCTGTCCCTGTGTTGTCCGGTGTGTTTCACCTACTGGGCTCCTTTGTTTTACCACCCTGGCCCTTTATGGATTTGAACTGGTGGCCTCATCTTTAAAAATTATCTAACAGTGGTTCTTAAATACCAGCACGCATCAGAATCACCTGGAGGGCTTGTTAAATGTAGACCGCCAGGCCTCAGTCCCACAGTTTCTGATTCTGTAGGTCTGAGGTGGGGCCTGATAATCTGAATTTCTGGCAGATTCCCGGGTGATGCCAACGCTACTGGTCCGGGGACCACACATGGAGAGTGACTCCTGGTCCAGCCTTCTTATTTCACAGCTGAGGAAACTGAGGCCCACATTTTGTAAGCACAGAATAGGCTTCAAACTCAGGTTTTTTCTCCAGCTCTGGGACTGACTCCTATCCCACATGCCGTTTCCGCTGAGAGGGTCAGTCTGTATCCCTTTCCCACCCCAACTGTTTCGGAGCCTGGACACTGAAGCCCATTCCATTTCCAGCCTCATTCTGTTTTCTTCGGCTTCCTTAACAATAGCTATCTGTTATTCTATGCCCTGATGCCTGCAGAATTTAATTACTTGTCCCGGCGGTGATGTGAACTTGATTGTTGGAAGCTGTGGTGTTTGGGATGCAGTGCTAATGAGGAAAGACTCTCAGCAGAGAAGAGAGGGTGTGTGGGGGCTTGCGTCTGAATGAGCCTTTCACCAAGTGGCAACAAGGACTTGGGCTCCAGTGAGTCTTTCATTCTTGCCTTAAAGATGTCCATCGCATTTCATAAATAAATCAGGAATTTTTGTGTCCAGTAATTGTCTTGCTTTGTAACCAAGATCCAATGTACCAGTGGCCTTGGATTCAGAGCTAAGTTTGCTAGTTTTTTGGTTGCAGGAGAGAGTGAGGGTTTGCATGCTGGAGGGTCCAGCCTTGAGGCCTGTATGGCAAGAGAGACAGAGACAGAGAAAGAAGGAGAGAAATAGAGCAAAGTGGGCACACTATCAAGGAATGAGGAATGAGGAACCTTCAGCCAATCTCCTCGGACTCCCAGGAAGATGAAGTAGTAAACAATCACTCTGCCAGTAGAGCCTTCTATGCTGGTCATCACCAGGCATTCCCAGCTTATTCAGTAAACATATATTAGTGCTATCATGACAGTAGGTAAACAGTAATTATAGAGGGCAAACAGTGAGTGCTTTCTGTCTGCCAGACTCTGAGCTTAGAAGTCTATATGAATGGAATTCTCAAACTCTAAGAGGAAGATGCTGTCATCACCCCATTTTACAAATGAGGAAATTGATGCCAATAAGAGTGGAGCAGGGGTTTGAATCCAGATGTGTTCAACCCATACTCAGAGGTAAAAGCTGGTGCTATAGGACCTTGAACAATTATCATAAAACGATAAGAAAGGAATCGGCAGTATGGGACGCTGCCATGGAGAGGTGGGATTGGCAGTTGAGGGGAACTGCCAGGGGAGGGAGGGGCACACCTCAACAACAAGGGTACCTGCATAAGGAATATTTGTATACTTAATCCTGAATTGTACTCCACATCTTAAAAAAAGGCAGGTGTTATAGAAGATGGAGAAATGACTCAAACACAATGCCCTTCCCCTTCCTTAAGGAGCTCATAGTACAATATGAAATCTGACATAGGCGTGAACCAGCAATGTATTCATACACAGTGGAGAGGAATGGTCATCACAACATATATTCCTTCTAAGGGAGGAGAATGTCTAATCTGGGCTGGGAGGTTCAGGGAAGGTTTGGTATTGAGAGGCAGCATTTGAAGCAAGCCTTGAAGGATTAGACTTTATCACATCTTGGGCTCCCCAGAAAGCTGACTTTGAGATCACATATATAGTGCAGAGTTAAGTAAGAGAAACTATTGGGATTCCCACCTGCAGAAGAAAAGGGGGGAAAAGCAGAAATTGGCAAATGGAGAAACTGTGCTATAGTGAATCATAAAGAAGGCCCCCACTGACCTCCTGGAAAACTGGGATGGCTCTTCAGAGTTGTCCTCAGCTGTGTTGTTCAGGTTAGGCCTTTAACCCTCAGGTTGAGTAGCCATTGGATGTAGGCTGCCTCTAGAAAGGGGTGTGGGCTTGGGTAGATGCCTCTACAGCCAGGGCAGTTCCAAAGAGGACTGACAGCTGGGGGTATCTGTCACCTGCATGTCCCACAGCTGGGGGGATAAGTTCTTCAGTACTAAAGGAGACCTGAGCAGTGACTTGCAGTGTCCACAACAGATATACAAAATTTGGGGGAAGAGAGAGAGAATCTAGACTAAAGCAGAGGCAGGTAGGCAGAAAAGTCTGGGTCCCATATCATGAAAATGTAGGCAGTCCAGTGCAATGACCAGGGTTAGGGACAGGCTCTGGCTCCACCTCTGTTTTGCTACTTTCCAGCCCTTTGAGTACAGTGTAATCCCTTAAACTCTCTGAGTTTAATCATTTTTCAAAATGGAGCTAACAATAACCTTCATAAGGTTGTTTTAGGGATTAAGAAATAATATTAAATAACTACCTGGTACCAGGAAGTAATCAGTAAATATTAGCTATTATTAGGAAGATTATAGAGAATGAGACTGAACATAGTAAGAATTAAGATTGGAGATGGGATGAAAAAATATTTTATTCAAGGCATATACATTAAACAAGGGGTCAGAAATAAGAAAATATGCCCTGGAACCTATTTGCTGATTAGTACTGAATGGTGGTGGTCTTGTCTCTGCTTTTATAACCTCTCATTTCTTGTTCTTGCCTTATAGTATTGGCTAGGACATTCATCCAGCACAGTGTGGAGAGAAGTAGAATCCTTGACTGTTCAAAGGCATGCTTCTAACTTTTCAGCTTTTAAGATACAAATTCTTATCAAATTTGGAATAAACAGAAATTTCCTTGGCCTAATAGAAGGTATTTACCAAAACCAACAGCAAATCATATATTTCCTACTAAAGAGAGGTTGAGCAAGATAGCTGTGTATAAGATTGATATAAAAAATTAAAAATGTTCCTGTGTGCCAGCCATATCCAATTAGAACATATCATTTAAGTGCATACATTAGAAAACAAGAACAATTGAGAATTGGTGCCATTGAGATTACAAATTAGCTGCATCCCAGAAATTTTGATAAGTGATGCTGTCACTGTCATTCAGATATAAATATTTTATAATTTCTTCTTTGTCATGAATTAGTCAGAATTAGGCATTTTGTAGTTTTAAATATTTTTAGTTTTCTGCTAGTTTTTAATTTCTAATTTTATCACACCATGATAAGAAAATTAAGTCAGTAAAGGTGTCTATATATTTTGATATTTATTGGAGAATTGGCCTTATCAGATGTCAAGACTTCCTCTAAAGTGATAGTCAGGCAGTACTTGAGCAGGGATACACAAACAGATTAATAGGAGAGAAGAGAACCCAGCAAGAAAGCCCTCCATAAATGCAAACTCGGTATTTGGCAGGGTACATTACAAATAACAGGGAATGGATGACTAGTAAATTGGGCTGATTCAACTGATCATTCACCCTTTTTTCTTTTGAAGATGTGAGGTACAATTCAGGATTAGGTATACAAATGGTCCTTTTCTTATTATTTGTAAGAGCTGATTTTCTACATCTATCACTGACACATATACATATATGTCTTTTAATATGAAAAAAATAAGGGTGTATCTTAGTTTACAAAAATATATTCCAGATAGACTAAAGTGCTAAAGATAAAAGCAACAATTTAAAACTTTTGGGCTGGGTGCAGTTACTCATGTCTGTAATCCCAGCACTTTGGGAGGTTGAGGTAGGAGGATTGCTTGAACTAGGAGTTTGAGACCAGTCTAGGCAAAATAGTGAGAACTTGTCTCTAAAAAAAAAAAAAAAATTCAAAGCAGACAAAAATTAAAGAAAATATTGATAAATTCCATCATCTCAAAATAAAAAACCTTCCATAAAACAAAAACAAGACAAGCAAATAAATAAATAGAAGATACAGACAAGGAGCAGATAATTGGGATATACAGAATTAGCAAAAGGTTAATACATAGAATATAAAATCAGCTCCTAAAAATTAATATGAGAAGGGCAAATAATCCCATAAAAACATGGATAGGAGTTATAAATAGGTAAATCACAGAAAGTTAAACTTACATGGTCAGGAGGGGGAAAAACATTGCAATGGCATCGGTGAACGTGTGAGATTCTCTGAACGTGAGTTCCCATAAAGAATCTTACTTTTCTTCCCCCATCCCCCAGCCCATCACCAGTCATGATGGTCCAGGGCCTGGGGACCTTTGGTCTCATGCAGGACTGGATATTGTGGCCCCCTGCTGTTGCTGTTCCACCACATGTGTGGGAGTCTCGAGTCTCAGCTAGCTCTCTGGCTACATCGTCTCCTGCCTGGCACCCAGCACCAAGCTGCCAGTCACTCAGGGAGGCTCTGGGCACCCACCCCTCAGAGACACTGGTCCTATTCCTGGCTGAAGTACCCTGTGGGGGGCCCAGGGTCACTCTCGCTGTTCACCGCCTGCCCATTGGAGCTTTGGAGCTCTGGAGCTCTGGGCCCACCCTGGCTGAGGCACTCAGCATGTGACCCCAAGCTTGGGGACCCAGACAAGCAGGGAGAAAGGGATTTATGAAAGAGAAGGTGCCTCCGCCTTTCTCCAGGCAGAGATTTCCATTGCCCTGCCCACCTATCAACAAACTCCACCTCAGTTCCTAAGGTAACGTCCCTAAACAGGAGACAAAGCCCCACCCCTAAGCTGAAGTAGATAAAAGCAACTCCCAGGCAGCCAAACCCAAAATGTGAGTAAATCTAGCTGCCTGCAATGAAAAACAAAGGGGAGAGGCTGGAGATCAGAGGTGAAGTGATTTTTGTCTGATCTCTTATTGTGACTAATGATTTTATCATTTTGATTGTTTTTTGATCACGTATGCTGTTTGCCTTCTGACTTACACTGTTTCATGATTATATTGGTCTGTCTCTGTGTAGCTATCAGTATTCTTTAGAGAATCTTATTACATGTCTTTTTTCACTTTTTCCGACCTAGTGTCTCTTTCTCACTTGATAGTTGATTTGTATGTCTGTTTTCCCTCTCACTCTTCTCTCTCTCTAACTTCCTATTGACCCCCACCTTCCTCCATTATTTTCCTCTTTTATACCCCCATTTTAATCTAGGAACCAAGACTACATACTTCTGAATGGACAGATTGTAAGGCAGAGGGAAATAGGTTCCAGTGCACTCATACACCAGTTTGTGGATGCTAGAATCAGCATATACATTCTGAACCACAGCTTCCTTTTCAATTAAACCTCAAAACTGCAAAAAGTACAGATTGCAGCCTACACTCCAACCTCAAAAGTGAACAAAGCCAGAAGACTCT
>NW_007254083.1:2421-3808 GCF_000164805.1 Carlito syrichta | reverse complement strand
GGAAGGAGCTGATATCTGAGATAATAGTAATAAAGAATACTGTGAATGAAATAAATAACAAACTGATAAGCATGGAAAGAAGAATTACCCAAACAGAAGAAAGAATCTCAGAGCTTGAGGACCAAAATATGGAACTAATCCAAACTCTTAAAAACACAGAAAACAAACTCAAAAAGACAGAACAAAACCTTCAAGAGATGAGTGATTACTTCAAGAGACCAAACCTAAGAGTAATTGGCATTCCTGAGGCAGAAAGAGAGACAGAGACCACACTGGAACAAACTTGCCATGAGATCATTCAAGAAAACTTTCCTTATCTAACCAGTGATGCAAAAATTCAAACACAAGAGATTCAGAGAACCCCTGAAAGACAACAAATGAGAAGACCAACTCCTAGACACATAATAATTCGCCTAAACAAAGCAGGCATAAAAGGAAAAATCCTAAAGTCAACAAGAGAAAAAGGCCAGATCACCTACCATGTAAGACCAATCAGAATAGCCACAGATTTATCCACAGAAACCCTGCAGGCTAGGAGAGCTTGGAGCCCTATCTTCAAAGTCCTAAAAGATAAACAATTTCAACCAAGAATAACCTACCTGGCCAAGCGAAGCTACATCAGCAAGGGAGAATTAAAATCTTTCCCAGATATCGAATCCCTAAGAACTTATGCTGTCACCAAACCATCTCAACATGAAACACTTAAGAAAGTACTAAACACAGAAGAAAAGGAAAAAAGAACAACATTCTTCACAAGAGTTCAGGGAAAAGAATAAAATACACATGAACCAACTCCCAAACCAAAAAAAAGACAAAAAAAAAAAACCCAACTGGAAGAACAACAACTCTATAAGAACTCTATGATAGGGACGAACTCTCACATTTCACTAATTAGCCTGAATGTGAATGGACTAAACACACCACTCAAAAGACATACAATAGGAAAATGGATAAAATATAACCAGGCAACATTATACTGCCTTCAAGAGACCCATCTCACTAGAAACTACATACACAAACTCAAAGTAAGAGGATGGGAAACAAATTTTCAGACTAATGGAACACAAAAGAAAGGAGGAGTCACTATCATTATTTCAGACAAAATACCATTTAAGCTATCAAAAATTAAAACAAATACAGAGGGCCACTACATAATGATAAAAGGTTCCTCCATCAACAAGAAATATCTATCCTAAACATATATGCACCCAACATAGGTGCACCAACTTTCATAAAGCAACTTCTAGGAAAACTAAAGAAAGATATTAACTCTAACACCATCATAACAGGGGACTTTAATACCCCACTCACAACCCTAGACAGATCATCAGGACAAAAATCAGCAAGGAGATCTGGAACCTCAATATGACTTTGGACCAAATGGACT
>NW_007254083.1:0-1871 GCF_000164805.1 Carlito syrichta | reverse complement strand
GACACTAAACAGCATGATGCTAAACAACTCCTGGGTCAATGATGAAATCAAAACAGAGATCAAAAGATACCTGGAAACAAATGAAAATGAAGAAACATCTTACCAAAACCTCTGGGATACCTTAAAAGCTGTAGTAAGAGGGGAATTTATATTCCTACAAACACACATAAAGAAAATGGAAGGAACACAAATTAACAGCCTAACAAGCCACCTAAGGAAGCTGGACAAGCAAGACCACAAAAACCTTAATTTCAGCAGAAGAATCCAGATCACCAAAATAAAAGCCCAAATCCAGGACATAGAAGACAAAAAGATAATACAAAAAATCAATGAAACAAAAAACTGGTTCTTCAAAAGGATAAACAAGATCGATGGTCCCCTAGCCAGACTGACCAAGAAAAAAAGAGCAAAAACCCAAATAAGCACAATCAGAAACCCAAAAAATGAAGTCACATCTGACCCTGAAGAAATACAAAAGATCATTAGAAACTACTACATACACTTGTGCGGGGGGCCAGCCCCTGCAAGTTTTGGGGAGTCCCTTGGAAGATGTGGTGGCGTCGGCGAATCTGTAGGGATAGATATTAAAAGAAAGAAAGATGGAAGGATAGATATAAAGAGGAAGAAAGAGAAAAAAGAAAGTGGACAACTGTTCAGTGAAATGAGCAGAAGCCATTTATTGAAAGTTACAGCAGGTATTTATCCCCAAATTTTACACAGGCAGTCTCACAAGTCTTTCACATGAACACAAAGCCAGGTGCGGGGGGGCATCCCCCACCCACCAGATGCTTAGGTGTGAGGAGGAACAAACCCCAAGATTGTCTCATTGTTCCCTTTGCTAGTTAATGTTCTTCAAAAGCAGTGTAACAATCCTTACTAGTCTAATGATGTTCTGATAATCAATAACGTCTAAAGCTCACTCAATACCCATGACGACTAAATTAAACTCTACCACTTATACAATGCTACAGAAGCTCTTAATTATAGCTTAAGCCAATTTCCTAAAGAATGTGGCCCAGTCCAAAGATCACACTGGGCCCTACAGGATGTAGCCCAGTCCAAGGTCCACGGTGGGCCACCTTTTGGAACAATAGACTACAATCTCTTAACAAAATGGCTATTCCAAAGTCTTATATGTCTATCCTAATTTCTATGAAAGTTTTCCAATTCTTAATTCTAATATATAAAGTTGATTAGCAGCAGCAAAGCTTCTAAAACCTAAATGTAAATTGTAAATGTACTAAGGCAAAAACTTCGATAGTAGAAAGTGGAGACAATGAAAATTCTTAAAGTTAACTATATTCTTATTAAACCTAAAAATATTATGATTGATTATGTATGAACTAACATGCTAACAAGTAGCATGACCTATTCCACAATACCTTCTATGAATAAAATAAATTCAATTTCTATAATAGGTAGAAAAGAGACCTTACACTAACTGTAGCTAAAGCCGGCCCAAAAGAATGCAGCCCAGTCCAAAGCACATGCTGGACTCTCAGGAATGTGGCCTAGCCCAAACTCTGTGCTGGGTCACTCTCGAAAATCATCTTCACCATTGAAAAGCTGCAAACAGCTCTCCCTAAGTATATACTAATTCTATAAATATTCTTTTAAATCTTACACAGAAGCTTGTACCGTATAAAAGGCTCCCAAATGTGACCTGAATTTGAATTATATCTAATACCTAGGCCGAAACCGCAGTTTATGGGAAACAGGAACAATGGGTTTCTAGAGTCAGCTATGCCTGTCACAGTCACAGAGTCTTCAGCTTAGGCCAGCAGAGTTCCTTTAGGTTGTTCTTGTGCTGCATGGCAAAAGGGGGAGGAAGATGGGGTCTACGGCTCTCGAACACGTCCTAGCGGTCTCGA
>NW_007254082.1:8587-9598 GCF_000164805.1 Carlito syrichta | reverse complement strand
TATGACATCTTGAAACATGAAAGAGTATCTTTCTTTCTGAGTCTGAGATTCCCTCTGTTGCCAGGCTAGAGTCCAGTGGCATGCTCACAGTCACCACAGTGTAGACCTGCTGAGCTCAGTCAATCCTTCCACCTCAGCCTTTCAAATAGCTGGAACTACAGGCACATGCTACCAAACCCTGCTAAGCTTTGGATGTATTGTAGAGACGAGGTCTCACCAAGTTGTCTGGGATGGTCTCGAATCCCTGATCTCAGGCAATCCTCTTGCTTTGGCCTACCAAAGTGCTGGGGTCATAGGCTTGATACACCTCACCCTGCTGAAAGAGTATCTTGTACTTGTGACATTGTCCTCTGTGTGCCTTTTTTTCGCCATGATTGGAAAATATTCATTTATCCTCTAGAAGCTAGTTTTTCCTAGTGCTATTTAATTTTATGGGTCTTTCATTTACTGGAGTGCAGAAAAGAGTTTTAATTTTTTTTTCTCAAATAAAAAAATGTCTCTCCATGAATCAAGTGCATTCTTGCCACTCAAAAACAGTTTCAGGCACAACCCCTATGCAAAAGATTCACAAGGTAATTAGCTTTGTAGCAGGCATAATCCACTCTGGTGGGGAGCGTCCTGAATAATTTTTTGAAAGGTGCAGTCACTGACTTCGGAAATGCTGCTCATCTGTGGGGTTAGGCAGTGAGAGGCGCCCGCATCAGACCACATGTCATGGGCTGGCAGAAGATGAAATTCTCAATAAGTGACATCCTGGTGTGCTGGAAAACAGGTTACCAAGTGAGAAAACACGGAAAAACACTGGGACTCAGGAAAGCGTTAGAAGACAGCCTTTGGGTGGCAGAAGGGGATGTGCTGCTGAGAAGGAAAGGATGAGAGGCAACCAGACTGGGGTTTAGCACCAGACCTCAGCTGTGGTGCCAACTCCTTGATACAGGATTTGCCTGGGCACCTGATGGGAGTGGAGTCACAGGTAAAACTCAGGGCTAGACCAAGGAGGTGGTGAGGCAG
>NW_007254082.1:0-6321 GCF_000164805.1 Carlito syrichta | reverse complement strand
CAATGATATATATATTTACAATTTGACCTTGTGGTACACAAAACTGTGTTTGGTACCTATAGTGGGTTCAATGATAACCCCTAAAATGATATGTTCAAGTCCTAATATCCAGGCCTTGTGAATATAATTTATTTTGAAAAAGAATCTTTGCAGACATAATTAAGTTAAAAATCTTGAGATGAGGTCATCCTAGATTACCCATGTGAGATCTAAGTTCACTGAAAATCAGTGTCTTCATTAGAGACAGAAGAGGAGAAGACATAGACCCAGAGGAGAAGGCCATGTGAAAACAGAATCACAGATCAGGGTTATGCAGTTACAATTCAAGGAGCATCTTAAGCCACCAAAAACTGGAAGAGTCAAGTCAAGACTGTCTTCTAGAGCTGTCAGAGATTGCCAAACACCTTGATTTCAGATTTCTGACAGAGCTCTCAGAACTGTGAGAGAACAAATTTCTGGTGTTTTAAGTCACCAAGTTTATGATAACTTATCATGGCAGTCAGAAAAAAATTAATCCTGAGGTATCCTCTCTTTTCATTCGTTACAAACATATTTTCCTTGACCACCTTGAACATAGTTATATTAACTGCTTTAAAGTCCTTATCTGAATAATTTTAATATCTGGGATATCTCAGGGTTGGCCTTGGTTGGTTTTCTTTTCTTTTGATAATGGGTCACATTTTCATTATTCTTCATATATTGAGTAGTTTTGGGTTGTATCCTGGATATTACTAATGTTATATTTTGGATTCTGTTAAATTTTTTTCAATAAATGTTGATGTATATAACCTATATTAACTTGGTTAGATAGGTGGCAACTACATCTCAGTTTCAATATTTTATATTTAACTGGGCTGCTTTCAGTCTACCTCATGCACAGGTGGTCCAGGCATCAGCCAGAGACTGAGGGAGGGCTTATACACAGAATTTAGGTTTCTTCTTCTCTAGCTCTCACTTTTTGTTGTTGTTGAGATTTTTCTCACACATCAGCAATCATTGTTGACTCAGGTTCTAGTCTTTTCTTCCTGAGGTCAAGACATCAATGGGTTTTCTATATTTAGCTTCCCTATATCATGACTGGAGTCTGCAATCAGGGCAGTCCTGCTAATGAGAAGCTCAACTCAGGAAGATTCCTTCTTCTAAGTTTTGAATCCCCTCCAAAATCTATTTTTTTTTCATACCACAGAGCTCTCAGGTGATTATTTTGGTGGCATTTTGTCCAGAGTTAATAGCTGTGGCTGGTAGGAGGACCAGTGTACTGAAACTTACTCCTCCATCCTGGAAGCGAAACCTTGCATTTAGCTGTACATGGAAAGTGCATGAAGCACTTAAATAAGCCTAGCCCAATATAGCTTTCAACAACAATCACTATTAATTATACTCATTATAACACTGTTTGAGGTAAGTATTATTATTCCCATTATTCAAAAAAGAATGAGGGTTCAGAAATGTTAGATAACTTACCTAACGTCATATCACCAGTAGTTGGAATGTTATCAAATGAAGTAAGTTTAAGTGTGGAGATTTGACTAGATATTTCCATTCCTATTCTTTCCTAAATTTTGAGTGACCCTGAATATCTAAGCTTCATTGATTTCCATTGGTGAATGGGGATTTATTATTGTGCTTGTGCACCCCTGTGGCTTCTTTTATTAGGATAAATGAACTTGAAGAAGTTATTGAAGTGTTTGGCTGAGGTTCAGTTTGGGAGCAGATTCAGTAGCCAATGACAGTTACTATTTAAGTGAGGATAAGAGAAGGACCCATGGAACCCCTGAAACCTCTACAAGGTTATCACAAAGGCTGCCAGCTTTCCCCTTTTATTAACTTTGTAACTTTGCTCGGTAGTTTTTTCTTTGAGTCTAAATTTCTTCAACTACAAATTGGGTATAATAATTCCTAATTCCAAAACCGGGAGAAAATTCAATTCAGCGAACTGACTGTTACATGTCTGATTTTATACTTTGCCAATGGCGATAAATAGATAGACACGGACAGAATTAAAACAGTGGTCTCTATTTGCAGTCCAAAGAAAGAGGAAAGAAAATTCAGTGACACAGAGGAGATCAACAGTTTCTCTTTGTATTTCCCATGATATAATTTTCCTTTTCTGATGGCGAAGAGTGAGGCTTCCACTTGGTTGGGAGGCCAGTCCCCAGATAACAAGCCATATATTTCCATCATCTTTGCTGTCACACACCACCACTTCCTCCATAGAATGGCCTCAGGCTTTGGCAGAGTTAGGTAGCTGACAAGGCTGCATACAATTTCGTTTTATTTAATGCTTCATTTTCATTTTTAATTTTATTATCCCTGTCCTTCCCTGGAGTAGCAGGAATCCTCACACATACAATGGTACTAAGTTCCTGCAATGGAACAGCCATAGAAAGTAGAATTTGTTATTCCTCAGTCTCTCTAGGGAATTACAATTTATCTAGGAAAGATTAATCTAGGGATGGACTTGAATAAACAGAACTATTTGTTTATAATCATTTGGATGTACATTTGGGAATAGTCACTCATCTGAGATTTGTCACATAGTTTTTATTGTCTCCATTTAACACATAAGGAAATGCAGTCAGAGATGCTGTGACCTGTGCAAGGTCTCACATTGTTTTTTAGTGCAGAGTTAACACATATTAAGGTCACTTGGAAAGGCGAGCTGTCGTCGGATGATGCACTTTTCTTCAGATTCTTCCTTTGGCTTTTATCTATGATTTTGTCACAAAAGTTCAGATTAGGGACTTAATCTTATATTTTTTCAGAGACTTTGCTTTAGGGTTGTTCATGTGGAGAATGAGGACCAAGTGCATGTTTGTGTTTTTGTATATTTTGAATGTGTATGTGGGGCTATACAAGAATAAACTTATACTAAGCTATCAGTTTCAAGTCTGTTTACACTCACCATTCTATCTCTGGTGCATAACTCTTTTTTATACAATATCACATCTTTCTCCTCCCCGGTATAATTACTGCCTGTCTCCAGTATGCTCAAGGATCACACAAGCGAATAAAGATGTAGAGCAGCACATGCAGTCAATGCCTTTTGGAAGTTTAAATGAACTCCCTCCACCTAAAAATCCCAGCTCCCCACACAGGCCCACCTCCTCCCCTATACTGCTCTGCTCAAGAAGAATTCATCTGGGAAGTTCTCTGAGTCCATGTCTGTTTTGTGACAGCTGTCCAAATGTAAGAGGTATTATGCATTTGGAAAATGAAGTTATTTGGCTGAATTGATGGTGTGTGACCATGAGTGGCAGATGTCTGTTTTTGTGCTGGGCACTACACTCTCACTTCTCCCAGTTTCCAAAGCAGACATGTCAGAGAGAGATGGATTTGATACAAACACTATTTTCCTTTGTAGGAAAGAATAATGTTAGAAGTCCTGCCTTGGGGGGGGTCTCGCCACCCTAAATTTAGTCCCCACCTTCTGCCTTTTGAAAGACTTAATTTTTTTATGCTTGACTTCTTCATCTATGGTAGTCCAGAGGGCCAGTGGGCACTTAAGCATCCGCTTGCATGAGGAGCCTGTCCAAAGCAGACATTTCCCTTTAGAGCCACAGTATCTGGTATAGCCCTGATCTGATAAATGCAGAATGGGCTCTCTGGTGAGTTATTTGGGATGGAGTGGTATACATAAGGGGCATTGGCTAAAGGGAGTGAAATGCCACTTCATTCTTATCATCAGGGCATATGCCCTATACCCACCACAAACCTTTCCAGTAAGCTACTTACAGTATATGGACAATGTTATTGCCTAAAGGATCTCTCTCCCTCCTGTAAAGTTAAAATCTCACTTATTGAAGCTTATGTCTTTTGATCCATGAGATGAAAGCATGCAAACAAGCTCAGGTGAGAAGAAGGCAAAGTGAAGTATGCTGGAGTAGGACAGGGATATCTGCTCAGTGTGACATTGCAGATTTGGCCACATAGAAACATAAAGAAGGAGAGAAGACCATAACCATATGTATGACCCTAATCATGCCCATGACCCTCTGTGCTCATTAGAAAACATGACCTATCAGTATCTTTGAATTTAATTGTACATAATTAGCATTTCTCCATTCTAAGGAAGAATGGATTTAGGAATAGGAGAAGGGAGCGTCTGCCTTCGCTTCTTCACCTAACAAGCATTTAAACCTCATGCTTTCTGCCCCTTTTCCAAGTCATTGTTGGCAGAATCAAATGAATACAAAAACAGGAGAAAATCTACATTAGTGATAGAACCAGGGAAGACTGCCATCCATAGGCAAAACATTCAAATAATTTTTCCTTGATAGAGTATAAAAGGGACCAAAGTAAAAGGGGATACTTAGAGCTAACCAACTCTCCTTCCTAAAATCATGGTAGAAAATAAATTAAAGGGGCCTTACCAGAATTGTACCATCATCAGCTGGTTTAGAAGGGCAATGGCGGGAGGATAGAAGACATCTGAGAGACACCAGTCTCTGAATTTCTTTTCACTGCTATTGAACTTTGTAGAGCTGGAAAGTACCAGGAAGTGAAGGGAGTTAGAAGCCCGTTATTACGACATTGTACGCATTGAATGAAGACAGGCCAAATAAAATATTTCAAGCTCTAGATGACTGCTAAAGTTGGGAAGTTGTAGAGAATTTCAGCATGATGGATGGGTGATTGGACTACAATGCTCTTAGCACCTTTTCCTAACCTGAGAATGTTTGATTGTATGAATTAAACCTAAATTATTTCAACTCAGGTTTCAAGTTCTATACTCTATTGCTCTGTAGATTTTGATCAACTGCCTTAAGGTAATGACATGGAATATTTAATAAAAACATGCCTTCAGAGAGAGTGAGGGATTAATGTCAGTTCTAATCCAACACATTACACATATTTGAATACCAACTGTATACTAGGTAATGGGAATCCAGCGATAAACAGTAGTATATAACTGTGTTTTAGACAGGCTTAGAATTAGATAGAAAAGAAAGACGCATCATATGATAGTGTGATTAAATGCTAATAATAGACCACTGCTTAAAGTGCTTGGGTACATAGACGAAGGGTAATTAATCTACCTCAGAGAGCAGATGATTTTTGAACCGGACCTTGAGTATTAATTTGCAGTATTAACTCATCAGACATTATGGGAAGAGAACAAATAATCTAGTATGATTGGAACATGATAGGAATAAAAGGAATGGTAGGTCACCAAAGTAGAAAGGTTGGATGAAGTGAAGTGTTTGCCATGCAAAAGAATTTGTACTTTTTATCTGCAGGAGGTAAGGAGTAATTAAATCTGTTTCTTAGAACATCATTTTTGCCACAGAGTCAAAAGAAAACTTCTAGGCAAGATGATAGAGTGAATATATGCAAAGATCACAATCTTCTAATGCAAACATACAGAAATATTTAATAAAATGTTTTGAAAATAGAAACATTATAGATGTACTACAAATATGCATAAATAAATAACAAAACTCCCTCCCTCACTTGTCCCCCTCTCAAATACTTTCACAGTCAAAAGTACAGGGGAAGCCCACAGTGTTAAGTGGAAGTCATGTCACCAGTCAAGAAAGGAACAGAAATACAACTTCCTATAGGAAATGGGAACTGAATGTTCACCTACATGGTGGGAGGTGAAGATCCTCTCTCCCTAAATAAAGCTAGGGGCTGAATTTTTGTGTCCTGACCTATGCAAGACAGCAGTATAATGGGAAAGGTGAGTACATGGGCTTTGAGGCCAACCTTCCTGGAGCTCCTGACTACATTATTAGAACATAGCAAGTGCTTAGTAAATGTCAGTCATTTTTAGAGGGAAAGTTGATGTAGGTCTGCCAGCCTGACCAGCAGCTGTGTCAAGAAATTACTTGCCTTTGATAGGGGAAGAGGTAGAGACCAGGAAAACAGATCTAAACTGCATGCTGTTGACAGTATAACTATTCTGGTTCCCAGTGATCACAATCCAAGATTTCAAAGAACTGAAAAGTCATCTAAAACTCATAGGAATAATAATTATTAGTCATTCTACATTTCATGTGGATCTAATGAAGATTAATAGGTCCTTTCACATTCTGTGTTTTGAGATTTTTTATAACAAAAATAGAATATCTGATTCTAAGTTAGAGATTCTTAATCATTTTTTGTGCCATGATCCCCTTGGGGAGTTTGGTGAAAAATGTAGATGCCTTCTTAAAATAATGTTTTTAAATGCATAAAATAAGATATATAAAGGAAACTAATTATATTGAAATACATTTATCAAAATGCAAAAAGGAGCTAATCTGCATATGATATAAAGGTATTTTTAATTACACATTAAATATAAATATACAGCATTGGGTCTAATATCTACTTTCA
>NW_007254081.1:2507-8685 GCF_000164805.1 Carlito syrichta | reverse complement strand
CAAGATGCTCTGTAGTTTTTTGTGATTGAGGACTCGTGTAAACCAGATTCTTATCTTTCTTAGCAAAAGGTCATGTAGTTGCCTGTAAATAAGGACTTCATTTTCCAAATTCAAGCTCGAAACCACCATGATTCGTGTTTAGCCCATAGCAAGATGATATTAAGCTTTTTTGGGATTGAGGACCTGAGAAATGCAGACTCCTTATTCTTACATAGCAATAGGCAGTGAAGTTTCCTTTATGTGAGGACTCCCATTACCCAGATTCCTACTTCAAAAACCCGATTCATGGATACGTCTTAGGAACATGACCTGTAGTTTTTGAGATTGAGGACTCATATAAGGAAGATTCCTTATACCCCCTTAGCAATATGACGTGTAGTTTCCTGTATGTGATGACCGCCATAACCCAGCTTCCTGCTTCACTCTACAGGATGCCAAGACAGTTCCTGGTGACAGAGAATTGCAGTTTTTTGGATATCAAGAGAAACACATCCATAATATTCTTTTAGGAACTGGATTCGTAGATTCCTGGTTCCCCTTCACAAGACCTCCCCAAAAGGTGGAATATTCCAAACACAAAACCCCAATTCCTACCTACCCACACACAAGAATTATCTGTACTTTGAGGTTACCGCAATCGAGTTATTTTGTACCAATATACCTTTTGATTCTGGGGAATATGATTATGGTCATAGATGGTCCCAGGAAACAAAAGAATTTCTAGGGCCAAATCCTTGATTACAAATAACAAGAGGACCAAAAAGATACTGAGCATCTGTAATGGCAGATTTAGGGTATCCACGGAATAAGTAACTCTGAAAATATAGGGAACCAGAAGCCCAGATTGCTGATTAAACCTCTTCAAGAGGCCCTGTAGATTCTGGAAAATAAGAACTCCTAGAACCGGATTTCCTTTTAAATTTCTTTAAGATGCCCTGATTTTTCCTATCGATTTGGATTCTATATTCAGTATTTCAAAGACAGATGCCCAGAAGTTTCCTAGGTTCGTGGATTCTGTGATTCCTTGTTACCATTAAAAGTATTTAGTAAACATTTGGCATGTGCAAAATCCTTGTCCCTTCTCAAAATAAAAAGAGACACGGAAGAGGAAGGATTACAGTGTTCACTGTAAGACTAGAGTTACATCCAAATATGGCAAGAAGATTCTTTTTGTCCTGGTATCTGGCCTTAGTTGTTCTGAGGAACCTAACGGACTTGGAGTGCCCAATACCATTTACAACTTTTAAGAGGACCAGAATTTTGTTGGAGTGCTGAAATGACCGATTCATAATGTCCGAATGCTAAATTGCTCTGAAACATTTGGGGAGCTCGAAGATCTGTTTCTTGTTTGTCCCATAGTAGACAACCTGGGAAGTTTTTGGATTGAGGGCGCGTACAACAATGATTCTTTATTCGTAGTTAGTTGGAGGCCATGAAGTGTCTTGTATGTGAGGACTCTTTCCCTTGATTCTTTTTTCGAAATCCTGATTCTTGTTTAGCCCTTAGTAAGAAGTCATGTAGATTTTTTGATAGAGGAACCATGGAAATAGATTTCTGCACTTTTATTAGCAAGAGGCCATGTAGTTTCCTGAATATGAAGATTGGTATTACCCACATTCATGCCTCGAATCCCTGATTCTTCTTTAGCCGTCAGCAAGATGCCCTGTAGATTTTCAGGGCTGAGGACTAGTATTAACCAGATACCTTACTTTTAGCAACAACCGTGCAGTTACCTGTATATGAGTACTCCTGTTCACAGATACATGCGTCGAAAGCTTGATTCTTGTTTAGATCTTAGGAAGACGCCTTATACATTTTTGGAGATTGAAAAAACATGTCACCCACATTCCATAATCTTTCTTAGGAGAAGTCAGTGCATTTGCCTGTATAGGAAGATTTCATTTCCTTAGTTTATGCTTCAAAACCCCAAATTCGTGTTTAGCCTTTAGCAAGAAACCCTGAAGATTTATTGGGATGGAGGACACGTGTAAACCAGATTCCTTATTCTCCTTTAGCAATAGACAGTGCAGTTTCCTGTTTATGAGGACTCCTGTTATCCAGATTCGTACTCCCAAAACCTGAATGGTGGTTATCTCTTAGCAAGACGGTCTGTAGGATTTTCATGGAGGCCTCGTGTAACCAAGATTCCTTATTCTTCCGTAGCAACAGGTCGTGTAGTGTTCTGTATATGAGGACTCCCATTACTGAAATTCCTGCTTCATTCAAGGCAAGACGCCAAGCTATTTCCTGGGGACCTAGAATTCCAGTTGCTTGGATATCAAGAGACATACTCCCATAAAGTTCTTGAGGAATTGGAACCCAAGATTCCTGGTCCCTTTTCAAAAGACACACTAAAAATATGGCGACGTAGAAGCCCAGATTTCTGATTAAACCTTATCAAGAGACTTTGTAGATTTAGGCGATTGAGAACTCCAAGAGCCGGATTCCCTTTCCGTTCTCAGCAAGATTCCCTGAATTTCCCTGTCCATGTGGATTTCAATACTCTGTGTACAAAAATGCAGATGCCCATATGTTTCCTAGGGATGAGGAATCCAGGAATCCTAGTTACCTTTAAATAACAACAACTAAATATCTGGCACCTGCAAAACACTCGGCCCACCTACAAATAAAGTATAAACGGATATTTTATGATTACCAAGTTCATCTTAAGACCAATGTTACATCCAAATAAGGCAATATAGTACTTTTTTTCGGAAATCTGGCCTTAATTGTCACGAGGAACTTAAAGGATTTGCACTACCAGACACCGGATTACCACTCTCAAGAGGACCAGATTGTTGCTGGAGTCCTGAAATGATTGATTCATAATACCCACAAGCCAAATATCTCTGAAACATGAGACGAGCTCAAAGCTTTGATTCTTGTTTATACCGCAGCAAGACACCCTGAGAATTTTTCGGATTGTGGACTAGTGTATCACAGATTCCTTATTCTTCTTTACCGAGGGGCCTTGTAATGTCCTGTATGTGAGGACTCCCTTTCCCCAGAATTCCGTTTGGGAACTCTGATCCTTCTTTTGTCATTAGCAAGATATCATATAGATATTGTGATGGAGGAACTGTGTAAAAGATGTTTCTTATTTCTCCTTAGCTAGAGATCATATAGATTCTGCATATGAGGACTGCTATTACTTATGTTCCAGCTTCTAAACCCTGATTCTTCTTTAGCCCACAGCAGATGGAATGTTGATTTTAAGGACTGAGGACTGCTATAACCCCGATTCTTTTTCACCCTTGGCAAGCGGCTGTGTATTTTTCTGTATATTAGGACTCTCAATAGATACATCCTCCTTCGAAACTCTCATTCTTTTTAGAAGTTTCCAAGATTCTCTGTAGATTTTTGGGATTGAGGACTTGTGTATCCTAGGTTCCTTATTCTTTCTTAGCAAAAGGTCATTTAGTTGCCTGTTAATAAGGACTCCATTTTCCAGAACAATGCTCGACAACATCATGATCCGTGTTTAGCCCATAGCAAGATGACCTTAAGCTTTTTGGGGATTGAAACCTGAGTAACACAGATTCCTTATTCTTAGTTAGCAATAGGCAGTGTTGTTTCCTTTTTGTGAGGACTCCCATTACCCAGATTCCTACTTCAAAAACCTGATTCGTGGTTACGTCTTAGGAATATGGCCTGTAGTTTTTGGGATTGAGGACTCATATAAGGTAGATCTCTTATACTTCCTTAGTAATATGATGTGTAGTTTCCTGTATATAACGAGCTCCATTACCCAGCTCCCTGATTCACTCTGCAGGTTGCAGAGACAGTTCCTGGTGACCGAGTATTCCAGTTTTTTGGATATCAAGAAAAAGACATCCATAATATTCTTCTGAACTGTAATCCAAGATTCCTGGTTCCCCCTCACAATACCTCCCCAAAATGTGGAATACTCCAAACCCAAAACCCCAATCCCTACCGGACCACCCAAAAGAATTATCTGTACCTTGACATGACCTGAATCGGGGAATTTTGTACCAACATACCTTTTGATTCTGGGGAATATAATTATGGTCATAGATAGTCCCAGGAAACAAAAGGATTTCTACAGCCAAATACTTGATTACAACTAACAAGAGGACCAGAATGATCCTGAGGATCTGTAATGACAGATTTAGCGTATCCACGGAGCAAGTATCTCTGAAAATATAGGGACCCAGAAGCCCAGATTGCTGATTAAACCTTATCAAGATGCCCTGTAGATTCCGGAAACTAAGATATCCTAGAACAGGATTTCCTTTTAATTCTCAGTAAGATGGAGTGATATTTCCTGTCGATATGGATTCCAAATTCAGTATATCAAAAGACAGATGCACAGAAGTTTCCTAGGTTCGTGGATTCCATGATTCCTGCTGACCATTAAAAGTACATAGTAAACATTTGGCAAGTGCAAAATCTTGTCCCTTCTCAAAATAAATAGAGACATGGAAGGGGAAGGATTACAGGGTTCACCTTAAGACCAGAGTTACATCCAAATATGGCAAGAGGATTCTTTTTGTCATGGAATCTGGCCATAGTTGTTCTGAGGAACCTAACTTACTTGGAGTGCCCAATACCATTTACAACTTCTAAGAGGACCAGAATTTTGCTGGAGTCCTGAAATGACCAATTCATAATATCCCAATGCTAAATTACTCTGAAATATTTGGGGAGCTCGGAGATCTGTTTCTTGCTTGTCTCATAGCAGACAACCTGGGAACTTTTTGGATTGAGGGTGCGTACAGCAATGATTCTTTATTCGTACTTAGTTGGAGGCCATGAAGTGTCTTGTATGTGAGGACTCTCTTTCCTTTGATTCTTGTTTCGAAACCCTGATTCTTGTTTAGCTCTTAGTAAGAAGTCATGAAGATTTTTTGATAGAGGAACCGTGGAAAACAGATTTCTGCACCTTTATTAGCAAGAGGCCATGTAGTTTCCTGTATATGAGGATTGCTATTACCCACATTCATGCCTCGAATCCCTCATTCTTCTTTAGCCGTCAGCAAGATGCCCTGTAGATTTTCAGGTCTGAGGACTCGTATAACCCAATACCTTACTTTTCCCAACAACCGTTCAGTTACCTGTATATGAGTACTCCTGTTCACAGATACATGCATCAAAAGCTTGATTCTTGTTTAGATCTTAGGAAGACGCCGTATATTTTTTTGGAGATTGAGAAAACATGTCACCCACATTCCTTATTTTTTCTTAGGAAAAGTCAGTGCATTTGCCTGTATATGAAGATTTCACTTCCTTAGTTTATGCTTCAAAACCCCAAATTCGTGTTTAGCCCTTAGCAAGAAACCCTGAAGATTTATTGGGATGGAGGACACGTGTAAACCAGATTCCTTATTCTCCTTTAGCAATAGACAGTGCAGTTTCCTGTTTATGAGATGCCAAGATATTTCCTGGGGACCTGGAATTCCAGTTGTTTGGATATCAAGAGAAAGACTCCCATAAAGTTCTTGAGGAATTGGAACCCAAGATTCCTGGTCTCTTTTCAAAAGACACACTAAAAATATGGCCACATAGAAGCCCAGATTGCTGATTAAACCTTATTAAGAGACTTTGTAGATTTAGGCGATTGAGAACGCCAAGAGCCGGATTCCCTTTCCGTTCTCAACAAGATGCCCTGAATTTCCCTGTCCATGTGGATTTCAATACTCTGTGTACAAAAATGCAGATGCCCAGATTTTTCCTAGGGACGGGGAATCCATTGATCCTGGTTTCATTTTAGTAATTCGTACTAAATATTTAGCAACGGCAAAACCCTCGGCCTCGCTACAAATAAAGTAGAAACGGAAATTTAATTATTACTAAGTTCATCTTAAGAACAAAGCTACATCTAAACATAGCAATATGATACTTTTTTCCCCGGAATCTGGCCTTAATTGTCCCGAAGATCTTAAGGGATTTGTACTACCAGATACCCGATTACAACTCTCAAGAGGACCAGAATGTTGCTGGAGTCCTGAAATGAATGATTCATAATACCCACAAGCCAAATATCTCTGAATCATGAGACGAGCTTGAAGCCTTGATTCTTGCTTATACCGCAACAAGACGCCCTCAGAATATTTCGGATTGTGAACTAGTGTATCACAGATTCCTTATTCTTCTTCTCCGAGGGCCGTGTAATGTCCTGTGTATGAGAACTTCCTTTCCCAGAATCCTGTTTGGAAAC
>NW_007254081.1:803-2458 GCF_000164805.1 Carlito syrichta | reverse complement strand
TATTTTCCTGTATATTAGGACTCTCTTTAGATACATCCTGCTTTGAAACTCTGATTCTTTATAGAATATTCCAAGATGCTCTGTAGCTTTTTAGGATTGAGGAATCGTGTAACCCTGATTCCTTATTCTTTCTAGGCAAAAGGACATGTAGTTGCCTTTAAATAAGGACTCCATTTTCCAGATTCATGCTCGAAATCACCGTGATTCATGTTTAGCCCAAAGCAAGATGACCTTAAGCTTTTTTGGGATTGAGGACCTGAGTTACACAGATGTCTTATTCTTACTTAACAATAGGCAGTTACGTTTCCTTTATGTGAGGACTACCATTACCCAGATTCCTACTTCAAAAACCTGATTCGTGGTTACGTCTTAGGAAGATGGTCTGTAGTTTTTGGTATTGAGGACTCATAAAAGGAATATTTATTATACCTCCTTAGCAATATGACGTGTAGTTTCCTGTATATGACGACCTTCATCTCCAAACTTCCTGTTTCACGCCACAGGATGCCGAGACAGTTCCTGGTGACAGAGAATTTAAGTTTTTTGGATATCAAGAGAAAGACTTCCATAATGTTCTTTGGGACCTGGAATCCAAGATTCCTGGTTCCTCTTCACCAGACCTCCCCAAAATGTGGAATATTCCAAAACCAAATCCACATTTCCTACCTGCCCACAAAAAATAATTTTCTGTACTCTGAGATCACCTGAATCAAGGAATTTTGTACCAATATTCCTTCTGATTCTGGGGAATATGATTATGGTCATAGATGGTCCCAGGAAACAAAAGGATTTCTAGGGCCAAATCCTTGTTTAAAACTAACATGAGGACCAGAAAGATCCTGAGGATCTGTAATGACAGATTTAGCCTATCAACGGAGCAAGTAGCTCTGAAATGTAGGGACCCAGAAGCCCAGATTGCTGATTAAACCTTATAAAGAGGACCTGTAGATTCCGGAATATGAGAACTCCTTGAACCGGATGTCCTTTTAATTCTCGGTAAGATGCCCTGATTTTTCCTGTTGATTTGGAATCCAAATTCAATATATCAAAAGACAGAAGCCCAGAAGTTTCCTAGGTTCGTGAATTCCATGATTCCTTGGTGCCATTAGAAGTACTTAGTAATCATTTGGCAAGTGCAAAACACTTGTCCCGTCTCAAAATAAAATGAGACATGGAAGGGTAAGGATTAAAGGGTCCACCTTAAGATCAGAGTTACATCCAAATATGGCAAGAAGATTCTTTTTGTCCTGGAATCTGGCCTTAGTTGTTCTGAGGAACCTATCGGACTTGGAGTGCCGAATAAAATTTACAACTTTTAAGAGGACGAGAATGTTGCTGGAGTCCTGAAATGACGATTCATAAAATCCGAATCCTAAATTGCTCTGAAACATTTGGAGAGCTAGAAGATCTGTTTCTTGTTTGTCCCATAGCAGACAACCTGGGAATTTTTTGGATTGAGGGCGCATACAAAACTGATTCTTTCTTCATACTTAGTTGGAGGCCATGTTGTGTCCTGTATGTGAGGACTTCCTTTCCCTTGATTCCTGTTTCGAAACCCTGATACATGTTTAGCCCTTAGTAAGAAGTATTGCAGTTTTTTTAGAGGAACCGTGGAAAACAGATTTCTTCTCTTTTATTAGCAAGAGGTCATGTAG
>NW_007254081.1:0-641 GCF_000164805.1 Carlito syrichta | reverse complement strand
TCCTTATTCTTTCTTAGGAATAGTCAGTGCATTTGCCTGTATATGAGCATTTCATTTCCCTTGCTTATACTTCAAAAACCCAAATTCGTGATTAGCCCTTAGCAAGAAACACTGAAGTTTTATTTAGATGGAGGACACGTGTAAACCAGATTCCTTAATCTCCTTTAGCAATAGACAGTGCAGTTTCTTATATATGAGGACTCCCATTATGCAGATTCCTACTCCCCAAACCTGAATGGTGGTTATCTCTTAGCAAGCCGGTCTGTAGGTTTTTGAGATGAGGCCTCGTGTAACCAAGATTCCTTATTCTTCTGTACCAACAGGTTATATAGTGTTCTGTATATGAGGACTCCCATTATTGAATTTCCTGCTTCATTCTCAGCAACACGCCAAGATACTTCCTGGTGACCTAGAATTCCAGTTGCTTATGTATCAAGAGAAAGACTCCCATAAAGATCTTGAGGAATTGTAACCCAAGATTCCTGTTCCCTTTTCAACAGACACTTTAAAAATGTGGCGAAATAGTAGCCCAGTTTGCTGATTAAACCATATCAAGAGACTTTGTAGATTTAGGCGATTGAGAACACCAAGAACCGTATTCCCTTTCCGTTCTCAGCAAGATGCCCTGAATTTCCCTGTCC
>NW_007254080.1:0-12906 GCF_000164805.1 Carlito syrichta | reverse complement strand
ATCCTGCAAACCTTCTTCCCCCATTCCTTCCCCCCACTCCCCGACATATGAGGGTCCCCCAAGCTCAGCACCCTCCAGCCCCAACCCCCACCAATGGCTGCCACCCTTTGGTGTGGGAGTTCATGAGGGTCCTTGCTCTGGTTCCTCTGACTCTCCCAATCCCACTTTTCCTAGCTCTAAAGCCAGTCGCCCTGTGAACACACAACACACATTTAAGAATCTGTGTACTATTCTGATGTTTTTGAAGACAGGCTCTTTCTCTGTGGCCACAGAACGGGCCTGGGGACACAACCAATGTTCCCCGCCAGGGTGGAAATTACAGACTCCAGCAATCCTCATGCCTCAGCCTCTGGAGTGGCCAGCATGTCCAGCACCTCGACCCAAGAATCCCTGTTTGGATTTGTGCAGAGATGGGATATCTCTGTGTTGACCGGTTTGGCCCATACTAGTCTTGGGATCCTGGACTCCAGCCACTCTTCTGCCTAAACATCCAAGAGCACTGGGATTCCAGGCATGGGACACCGCGTCAGGCCTTCTGGTTCGTTTTCAATGAAGTTTTGAGGCTGGGCTGGGAGCTCACCCTCGTGATCCCAGTGCTTTGGGTGTTTCGAGTCCTGTGCCCAGCCCGAGCTGTGGGACAAACCCACCAGGGCACCTCAGTGAGACCTCTCCTCTACTTACCATCAGTAATGAGCTGGGCATGGTGGCACGTGCCTGTCATTCTGGTTCCTCTCAAGACTGAGGAAAGGCTTGCCAGAATCTGGCAGGCTGAGGCTGCAGTGGCTGAGAAGAGTCACTGCCCTCCACACTGGGTGATGGAGTGAAACTCTGACTCAAAGAAAAAAAGGAAAAAAAAGAAGAACATCCATTTGTGTATGGAGTTGGGATCATCATGAACAGAGATCATTTGGGATGGATGTCCCAGCCTTGGGCCTAGAGTTACAGAAATATGGTGGATCAGCAGACAGTTGGATTGTGGCTTTGGGAGGCCAAGGCTGGGAGATGCTGGAGCCCAGGAGTTCGAGACCAGCCTGAGTTATGTAGCAAGACCATGTCACCCTCCAGAATGCAAACACTGGCATCATGCATGGTGGCCCCCAGGGTCCCAACTACATGGGATACCATAGACTGTGTCCCAGTGCGTGCCTTTGTGTCACCCCTGCCAAAAACACTTGCAAGTCCAGCATGCACACTGTGGCTCACAGCAGTCAGACCTGCAACCTGGGATGCTGAGGCCAAAGGCTGTCTGAGTCCCCGGGTTGGAGAACAGCCTGGAAAAGCTGGCCAGAACTCATCTCAGTGAGAGATCCTCAATATTGTGTCATGCATGCTGGCCCTCGGAGTACCAGCTGCTTGGTGGGTAAGGCGGGAGGACCGCCTGAGACCCATAGGTCGAGGCCCCAGGAGCCATGATCGTGGCACCACACTGCAGCCCCACCAACAGAGACTCTGGTGACAAAAATGATGCCTTCCACGTGCGGCATGACTGATATCCATGGCTCCCCAGGGAATGGTCCGAGTGGGTGGGTGACAATGGGTTGATCGGGAGAGGAAGGGGCCCTCCTGCCGCCCTAGCTCAGAGCCATCTGTTCTGTGAAATCTGATGCATCTTTGCCATTGGGCACGAGTGTGGAGGGTGGAGGCTGGGCTTCTGGGGTGCGTGACCAAGATTCGAAATGGAAGTGCCCAGTGGGCCACTTTTGAAACCTCCCACCAGTGACAGGCCGGAAAGTGCCTTTTCCTCTCCCATTCCTAGAAGGGTAATTCCTCGTGCTGGGCGTCAGGGGTGATGGTGGTGGTGGTGGTGGTGATTATTACTATTTGGAGTCAGAATTCCCCACTGTTGCCATGGCCGGAATGCAGGGGCATGTTCATGGCCACCGCAGACTCCCACAGCTGGGCTCAGGCAATCCTCTCGCATTGGGTCCCCAAGTGGCTTTAACCACAGTCCTGCTCCACCTTGTCTGGCTAATCTTTGTATTTAATTTTGATGGCCAAGACAAGGTCTTGCCCCGTGGCCCAGTCCAGTGTCAAACCTGCAGTCTCAGGCCATCCACTTACCTGGGCCTCTGAAAGGCCAGGATGTCAGGCTGAACCCCTGACCACAGCCTGTGGTTTTGGTGGTGGTGATGGTTGGTATTATTATTCTGAATCAAAGACATGCTCTGTTGCCCAGGTTGGAGCACAGAGGCCTGCTCTTGGCCACTGTGGCCTCCACCGGCTGGTCTCTGTTTATCCTCCCATTGCAGGCTCTTGGGTGGCTGGAACATCAAGCATGAACCACCAATCTTTGGCTCACTTTTTTGGTTTCTTGGTGAGGTGGTCTTGCCAAGGTGCCCAGGCTGGTCTCAAACCCAGGGACTCAGCCATGGTCTCACCTCAGCCTCCCAGAGCACCAGTGTGACAGGCATGAGTCCCCATGCCCAGCCTCTACACTCCTCTCGGGGCCCCATCACAAGGCCTGCTCTATTCTGAAGACCCAGGATCCCAGAGAGTTCAGCCAGAGTTGCCCACCAATCCCTCCCCAGGGGGAGTTTCTGGCACAGGGTCACCTCCGCCCACCTCATTTCCTAGTGTTGATCCAAATATTCCTCTGAGGGGCCGCCTAAGGGAAAAGGAGGGCATGACTCTCAAACCTTCAGGTGGGCGGGGATGACCGGGCAAATTATGCCTGTCTCCTCGACACTCAGGTAGTCCGAGATGGTAAGATGGCCAGAGCCCAGGATCTCGAGACCAGGGTGGACAACATTGAAAACCCCCACCTTGACCCCAAGCAAAACCCAGAAAAGCTTGGGTAAGGGCAGGCCTTGGCAGGAGAATCACTCTGGCTCAGAGTTCAAGACCAGGCAGGAAGACCAGGATGTGGACCAAATGGAAAACCTATGATTGCAGCAGTTTGGGAGGCCAAGGCTGAGAGGATGGCCCAAGTTGAATGGTTTGAGAGCAGCATGGACAACCAAGTGAGGAAAGAAAAGAAAGAAGGAAAGAAATTAAGAAAGAAAGAAAGAAATCCATTCTTCTCCAAAACTTCTTCCCTCAGTCTTTCCCCCACCCCCCACATGGGATGATCCCCCAAGCTCAGCATTCTTTAGTCCAACTTCCCCTAAATGGCTGCACATGGTTTGGTGCAGTACTTCCCGAGGCTAGCTGGCCGGGTTCCTGCTGGCTCTCCTCTCTGAGGAGAGAAACGTGAACCAGGCAGGCTGACCCTCTGACTTGGCAATGAGGAGCTTCTGCCAAGAAAGGCCAGGGACACATCACTCACTTTACCTGAAATGCAAGCACTGGAGTTGCGTGTGATGGTGCCCATGTTCCCGGCTACATGGGCTGTGGTGGCCTCCATCCGGGGGCATTCTATTGCATCACCCCCACTGACAGAACGTGCAAGAACACACCAGGGACTGTGGCCCACGACCATCAGCCCGGCATCCTGGGAGACCAAATCGGGATGCTGCCAGAGCCCAGGATTCGGACCCCAGCAATAGTGATGTGGCCAGATCTCATCTCAGTGAGAGGTCTCTTAAATCAAGTCAGGCATGGTGGCCCCTGGAGTTATGGCTGCTCGAGCACCGAAGAGTGAGGTCCACCTGAGCCCCACAGGTCCAGGTCCCAGGAGCCACAATCGTACCTCCATGCCCCAACTCACCGGACGGAGACTCTAGCACCAAAAAGAAGCCTCCCATATGCATCATGATGGGCGTCCACAGCTCCCCAGGGAAAGGTCCGCTTGGGTGGGGGATGATGGTGTGATAGGGAGAGGATGGGCACCTCCCCCCATCTGAAGGTGGCAGAATGGGCTACAAGAACCTGGGCTAGCCACAGTGTAGCCTGACTGCTTTGATCGCTCTGTGCACCATGGACGCCCTAACTCGGGGCCGTCTGTTCCATGAGCTCACATGTTTCTCTGCTGTGGGGCACGAGTGTGGGGGTGGAGGCAGGCCTGTGGGGTCACATGGCTGACGGCATGGGACTGACATGCTGGTGGCCTCTTTTGAAACCTCCCAGGACCAACAGACTGGAAAGTGCCTTTTCCTCTCCCATCCCTGAGGGTGACTCCTCGGACTGGAAGGTAGGCCTGCTGCTGGTGGTGGTGGTGGTGATTATGATTATTTGGAGTCAGAATCCCTCTCTGTTGCCCAGACCAGAACACAGGGGCCTGCTTACGGATACCACAGACTCCACCGGCCGGGCTCAGGCAATCCTCCCACCTCAGTCCCCCAAGTGGCTGGAACCACAACCTGCAAAACCATGCACTGCTAAACTTTGGATTTATTTTTGATGGCCAAGATGAGATCTTGCCCAGTATCCCAGGTTGGTCTCGAACCTATAGGGTTAGGGTGTCCACTCGCCTCTGCATCTGAAGGGCTAGGTTGCGAGGATGAGCCCCTGAGAATGGCCTGTGGTTGTGGTGGTGTTGGTTACCATTATTATACTGAGTCAGAGACATGTTGTGTTGTCAAAGCCAGAGTGCAGCGACTCGTTCTTGCCCACTGTGGCCTCCACTGACTGGGCTCCAGCAATCCTCCCACCATTGCCTCCCTAGTGGCTGCCACGATAGGTGTGCGCCACAACACTCTGCTCATTTTACTGGTTTCTGTTAGAGACAAGGTCTTGCTAAGGTCCCTGGGCTGGTTTCGTACCTGGGGGCTCAGGCCATCCTCTCACCTCAGCCTCTGAAAGTGCCGGGTTGACAGATGTGAGCCCCCACCTCCACCCTTCACACCACTCTCAGGGCCCCACCATAAGGCCCACTCCCTTCAGAAAACCTGAGACCCTGGGGTGGCCAGTTGGACTCACCCATCGAGCTCACCAAGAGGGATTGCCTGGTGCAGGGGTATGACTTCACTAGGGGGCTCACCCCTCTGCTAGACTCATTCTCTAGGGTGCAGCCACTTGCTCCTCCCAGGGGCCACCTCAGGGACAGAGAGTGTGTGACTCTCAAATGTCAGAGGGGACCAATGGGGCTACTCACATCTGTCTGCTCAGTACTTGGGGAGGTCAATGCAGAAAGATGGCTGGAACCCAGGAGCTGAGACCAGGCTGGACACCATAGCAAGCTCCCACCTCGAACCCAAGTAAAACCCAGAAAAGGTGGGGTGAGGGCAGACCTCAGTGGGAGGATCGCCTCAGACCCAGAGGAAGGAAGGAAGGAAGACCAGGAAGGAACGAAGACAAAGATGTCAATCAAATGGAAAGCCTGTGATCCTAGCAGTTTAGGGAGCCGAGGCCGAGAGGAAGGCCTGAGTTGGGCGCTCTGAAAGCAGCCAGGACTACCTATTGAGGGAACAAAACAGAGAGAGAGAAAAAGAAAGAAAGAAAGAAATCCATTCTCCTGCAAAACTTCTGCCTTCTTTCCTTACCCCCAACCCCCACAGGAGAGGGTCCCCCAAACACGGCCCCTTCCAACCCCAATCCCCCCAATGACTGGCCCTGCCTTGGTATGGGAGTTCCTGAGGCCCACAGGCCGGGTTCCTGACATTTCTCCTCTTTGAGGCTAGAAATGTACAGCAGGCAGGCTGACCCTCGGACTTGGCAACAAGGTCCTTCTGCCAAGAAAGTCCAGGGACACATCCCTCACCTGAAAATCATTCTTCCCCCCAATTCTATTTGTCCTGGCTCTAAAGTCAGTCATCCTGTGAAGACAGCACTCCCAGTTGAGAATCTGTGTACGATTCCGATGTTTTTGGAGACAAGGTCAAGCTCTTTGGCCCAGGCTGGGTCCCACCGACACGACCATCATTCAATGCCCCTCTCAAAATTGCAGGCTCTGGCAATCCTCACGCCTCATGATCTGGAGTTTCCGGGATGACAGACACCTCCACCCCAGATCCCCTCATTGGATGGGTGCAGAGACAGAGTCTTTCTTTGTGGCTCGGGCTGAACGTGGGCTCCTTGGCTCCAGCTGTACTCCCACCTCGGCCTCCCAGAGTGCTGAGATTCCAGGCATGGGCCGCAGCGCCAAGACTCTGGCTCATTTTGATGAATGATCGATGCCAGTTTCGGGGGCTCAGCCATGTCATCCCAGCACTTCGGGAGGCCGAGACCAGTGACTGGCCCCAGCCCGTTGGCTGAGACATGCCCAGGAAACTTGGCAGGACCTCGTCTCTACCCTCTGTTACAAAAGAACTGGGTATCGTGGCATGTGCCTGTCATTCTGGCTCCTCAGAAGGCCAGAGAAAGGCTCACCAGAGCCTGATGAGGCAATGCTGCAGTGGCCAGGAGTGAGCCACCATCCTCCAGCCTGGGTGATGGAGTGAGACTCTGACTCAAAGAAAAAGGAAAAAAGGATAAAAAAGAAGAGTATCCATTTATGTTTGGATTTGGCATTATCATCATGAACAGACAGAGATCATTTGGGAAGGATCCCCCAGGCTTGGGCCTAGAGTTCCTGAAAGATGGTGAATTGGCAGACAATTGAGCAGTTGCTTTGAGAGGCCGAGGCAGTGGACTGCTGAAGCCCGGGTGTTCGAGACCGCCTGGGCCATGTGCGAGACCTAGTCACTCCAGGAACACAAACACAGAAGTCATGCATAGTAGCACCTGCAGTCCTGTCTAAATGGGATGCAGTGGCCTTCATCCCAAGGCCTTCCTTTGTGTTGCCCCCATGGACACAATGTGCGAGTCCAGCCTGGGCACCATTGCTAACGGCCGTCAGCCCTGCATCCTGATCCCAGGAGACGGAGACCACCCTGGGCGATGTGGGAAGACCTCATCTCAGTGAGAGGTCTCCAAATTCGAACCAGGCATGTTGGTCCTCAGACTCCCAGATGCTCAAGGGCCAAGGTGGGAGTAGCACCTAGGCCCTGCAGGTCAAGAACCTGGGAGCCACGTTCATACTGCCATGCCCCAGCCAGGCAGAGGGAGACTCTGGCTAAAAAAAAGACGCCTCCCACGTGCATCATGATGGGCATCCACGGATCCCCATGGAAAGGTCTGCATGGGTGGAGGACGATGGAGTGATCAGAAGAGGAAGGGGCAAACTAGGAGACTGGAACCTAAGCTGGTGTCTGTGTTGCCGAACTGCTTTGATCACTCTGTGCCAGATGGCCACCCTAAATCCGGGCCGTCTGTTCCAGGATCTCACACGCATCTTTGCCGTGGGGCACAATCTTGGAGGGTGGAGGCAGAAATTCTGGGATGTGTGGCCGAAGGTGCCAGATAGATATGCCGGTGGCCACCTTTGAAACTTCCCAGGAACAACAGGCCGGAATGTGCCTTTTCCTCTCTCATCCCTATGGGTGACTCCTCCCAATGGGCGACAGGGTTGGTGGTGGTGGTGGTGGTGGTGGTGGTTGTGATGATTATTATTATTTGGAGTCAGAAACCCACTCTGTCACTCAGGCCAGAGTGCAGGGACAAGCTCATGACCACCTCATACTCCACCTGCCAGGCTCAGGTGATACTCCCGCCTCGGCCCCCTGAGTGGTTGGAACCACAGGTCTGTACCACCATGCTGGGCTAATGGTTGGATTTATTTTTGATGACTGAGATGACATCTTGCCCAGTGTCTCGGGTTGTTCTCATACCTGCAGGTTCAGACCATTCACTTACCTTGGTCTCTGAAGGACCAGAATGCCAGACTGAGCCCCTGAGCCTGTCCTGTGGTTGTGGTGGTGGTGGTTGGTATTATTATTCTGAGTCAGAGGCCCGCTCTATTGCCCAGGCCAGAGCACATGAGCCCACTCTCAGCCACCATGACCTCCCCTGGCTGGGCTCCGACGATCCTCCCCTCGTGGCCTCCCGAGTGGCTGGAACGACAGGCATGGGCATCATCGCTTGGCTCATTTTGTTGGTTTCTTGTAGAGATGATGTCTCGCCAAGGTGCCCAGGTTGGTCTTGAACTCAGAGACTCAGGCTATACTCACATCTCGGCCTCCCAAAGAGCTAGGGTGACAGGCGTGAACCCCTGTGCCCAGGCTTCACACCCTTCTTGGGGCACCACCGTGAGGCCCGCTGCCTTCTGACAACCCAGGACTCTGGAGAGAGGAGCCGAATTCGCCAACTGAGCCCACCTACAGAGGAGTGCCTTGCACAGGGTGTTGTCTCTGCCGGGCACCCACACCACCGCCAGCCTCGATCCCCAGGATGAATCCACTCTCTCCTCCCAAGGGCCCCCTCGGGAAAAGGGAGGGCATGACTCACAAACTGTTGTGAGGGGGCTGGCTGTCAAGTCATGCCTGTCTCCTGGCACTTGGGGAGGTGAGACAGGAGGATGGCTGTAGCCTGGAACTGAGACCAGGCTGGGTACCATAGCAAGTCCCCACCTCAACACCAAGGCAAACGCAGAAAAACTAGGTGAGATAAGGCCTTGGCAGGAAGATCTCTTCTGGCTCAGAGTTTAAGAACAGGCAAAAAGACCAGGATGTTGACCAAATGAAAAGCCTGTTTTTGCAGCAGTTTGAGAGGCTCAGGCCAAGAGGATGGCCCGAGTTTGGCAGTTTGAGAGCAGCCAGGTCTGTCTACTGAGCAAACAAAAGAGAGAGAGAGAGACAGGAAAAGAAAGAACGAAAGAAAGAAAAAGAAAGAAAGAAAATCTAAGTCAACAAAGAAATCCATTCTCCTGTAAACCTTCTGCCCTCAGTCCTTTCCCCCTGGTCCCCCAACACATGAGTGTTCCTCATGCTCGGCACCTTCCAGCTCCAACCCCCCACAAATGGCTACCCCTGCTTTGGTTCAGTGGTTCCCAAGGCTCCCTGGCTGGGTTAGTGCTGGCTCTCCTTTCCAGGGTGAGAAATGTGCCTCAGGCAGGCTGGCCCTCCAATTCAGCAATGAGGACCTTATGCCAAGAAAAGCCAGGGATACATCCCTCACCCAGGGACAGTTCTTCCCCCCAGTCCCATTTTTTTCTGACTCGAAAGCCAGTCACCCTTTGAACACACCATGCGCAGTTGATAATCAATGTACGGTTCTCATGTTTTGGGGACAGGGTCTGGCTTTCTGGTCCAGGCTGGGGTCTGGGGACTTGACAGTTGTTCACCGTGAGCCTCAAAATCACGGGCTCCAGCGATCCTCCCACCTCAGCCTCTGGAATGACCAGGACGATGGGCACCATGAGCTCAGACACCCTGTTTGGATGGGTACAGAGACAGGGTCTCCCTGCATGGTCCAGACTGGCCTTGAGTTCCTGGTCTACAGCCATCCTCCTGACTCAGACTCCCAGAGTGCTAGGATTCCAGGCTTGGGCAAGAGCAACTGGCCTTCTGGTTTGTTTTTGATAGAGTATCGAGGCCGGATTAGAGGGCTCAACCTCATCATCCCAGCACTTTGGGAGGCTGAGACCAGTGGCCGGCCTGAGTCTGTGGGTTTGAGATGCAACCAGGCAATTCAGTGAGACCTCGTCTCTACCCTCCATCCCAAATTAGTGAGGAGTGGAGGCACACGCCTGTCATTCCGACTCTTCTGAACGCTGGTGGGGGAAGGTTCGCTGGATCCCAGCAGATTGAGGCTGCAGTGGCCGGGAGCGAGCCACTGCCCAACAGTCTTGATGACAGAGTGAAACTCCGACTCAAGAAAAAGGATAGAAAAGAAGAGTATCCATTTGTGTATGGAGTTGGGATCATTGTGAACAGACAGAGATTGTTGGGAAAGGAGGCCACAATCTTGGGCGTAGAGTTCCTGAAAGATAGAGGATCGGCAGATATTCGAGCTGTGGCTTTGGGAGACTAAGGCAGGGGACCACTGGATCCTGGGAGTTTGAGACCAAACTGGACCACATAGTGAGACCTTGTTGCTCACCAGAACACAACACTTGTATCGCTTGTGGTGGTGCACGTGATCGCAGCTACACAGGATGTGGTGGCCTCCATCTGGAGCATGCCTTTGCATTGCCCCTGCTGACAGCTTGTGTGAGTCCAGGCTGGGCACTGTGGCTCATGGCCATCCGTCTCGTGCTCAGGGAGGCTGAGGCAGGAGGCTGCCTGAATCCTGGGTTGGAAGACCAGCTTGGGCAATGTGGACATACCATGTCTTGGTGAGAGGTGGTGCCTCAGGTTGAGACCCTGGGAGCCATGATAGTGCCACCGCACCACACCCCAGTCAATGGAGGCTCCAACAACAAAAATGATGCCTCCCATGTGCATCACTATGGGCATCATGGCTCCCCAGGGAAAGGTCCACGTGAGCTGGGGATGATGGTGTGATAGGGAGAGAAAGGGCCCCTCTCCCACCTGAAGGTGGCAGAACCAGGCAACCAGAACCTGGGCTGACTGTGCCGTTGTTGGACTGTCTGGATTGTTCTGTGCCCATCAGATGCCTTAACTCAGGGCCGTCTGTTCCGTGAGCTCACACGTATCTTTGCCATGAAGAACAGCTGTGTGGAGTAAAAGTAGGTCTTCTGGGATGCATGGCCGAAGGTGCAGGATGGACGTCCCCGGTGGCCAACATTGAAACCTCCTGCAAACGACAGCCATGAAAGTATCTTTTCTTCTCCCATCACTGAGGGTGATGTCTCGCATTGGGGGTGGTGTCTGTGGTGTTGATTATTATTATTCGGAGTCAGAATACTGCTCTGTCCCCAGGCCAGAGTTCAGAGTCACACTCACGGCCACCATGGACTCCACTTGCCATGCTCAGGTGATCCTCCTGCCTGGACACCCAAGTGGCTAGAACCACATGACTGTGCCATCAAGGCCGGCTAATTGTTGGATTTATTTTTGTCAGCCGAGATGAGGTCTTGCCCAGTGTCCTGTGCTGGTCTCAAACCCGCAGGCTCAGGCCGTCCACTCGCCTCAGCCTCCGAAGGGCTAGGATGCCAACTGAGTCAATGAGCCCAGGCTGTGTTTGTGGTGTTAGTGGTTGGTATTATTATTCTGAGTCGGAGTTCCACTCTCTCGCCCATGCTGAAGAGTAATGACCCGCTCTTGTACACCCCAGCCTCTGCCACTGGGCTCTGGTGATCCTCCTGCCACTGCCTCCAGAGTGACTGGAACAAAAGGTGTGCACCACCATGCTCGGCTCATTTTGTTGGTTTCTTGTAAAGATGAGGTCTTGCCAAGGTTCCTGGGCTGGTTTCGAACCCAGAGACTCGGGCCATCCTCTCGCCTTGGCCTCCCAAAGTGAAAGGCATGAGCCCCTGCCTAGCTTACACACCACTCTTGAGTCCCGACCGTGAGGTCCACTCCCTTCAGATGTCCCAGGACCCCAGAGAGGGAAGCCAGAATCATCTGCCAAGCCCAACCCAGTGGAGCACCTGGCTCAGGGGCATTTCTCCAACAGGGCACCCACTGCTCTGGCTGACGTGATCACCAGGGTGAATCTGCTTGTTCCTCCCAGGTGTCACCTCAGGGAAAATGAGGGTGTGACTCTCAAACCACTGTGGAGTGGGGCAGAAGGGTGACTCACACATGTCCCATTGACACTCAGAGAGGCTGAGGCAGGAAGATGGCTGGAGCCCAGGAGCTGAGACCAGGCTGGACATCACAGCAAGCCCCCACCTCAATGCCATTTCAAACCCAGAAAACCTTGGTTGAAGGCAGTCTTCGGCAGGAGGATCACCTCAGGTCCACAGTTCAAGATCAGGGAGGAAGACCAGAAAGTCAACCAAATGGAAAGCCTGTGATCCTAGCAGTTTAGGAGACCAAGGCCAAGAGGAAGACCCAAGTTGGGTGGCTTGAGAGCAGCATGGGCAATCTAGTGAGGAAAGGAAACAAAGCAAGAAAGAAAGCAAGGAAGAAAGCAAGCAAGAAAGAACGAACGAAAGAAAGAAAATCTAAGTCAACAAAGAAATCCATTCACCTGCAAACCTTCTGCCCTCAGTCCTTCCCCCTGACCCCACACATGAGGGTCCCCCAAGTTTGGCACCTTCCAGCCCTACTCCTCAAATGTGTCTGCCCCTGCTTTAGTGTGGGAGCTCCTGAGGCTCCTTGGCAGGGTTCCTGCCGGCTCTCATCTCTGGGGTGAGAAATGTGCCTCAGGCAGGCCAGTCCTCTGACTCAGCAACAAGGAACTTATGCCAAGAAAGGCTGGGGACACATCCCTTGGGGACATTTCTTCCCCCCAGTGGCATTTTTTCGGGCTCTGAAGACAGTCGCCCTCTGAACACACCATGCGCAGTTGAGAATCTGTGTACGTTTCTAATGTTATTGGAGATAGGATGTGGCTCTGTGGTCCAGCCTGGGGCCCCGGGGAAACAAACCGTCATTCAACACCAGCCTCGAAATCGCGGGCTCCGGCGATCCTCCTGAATCAGCCTCTGGAGTGACTGGGACAATAGGCACCACGATCCCAGATCTCCTGTTTGGATGGCTCGGAGATGGGGTCTTCCTGCATGGCCCGAACAGGTCTTGAGTTCCTGCACTACAGTCATTATTCCTATACGACCTCCCAAAGCATGGGGATTCCATGCTTCAGCTGCCATGCCCTGCCTTCTGTTTTGTTATTAGTGAAGTATCAAGGTCGGTCTTGAGGGCTCAACCTCATCATTCCAGTGATTCGGGAGGCCGAGTCCAGCGGCTGGCTCGAGCCCACAGATCTGAGACATCCCCAGGCAACTTGGCAAGACCTCGTCTCTACCCTAAATCCCAAATTAGCAGGGCGTGGTGGCACGTGCCTGAGGTTCAGGCTTCTCAGAAGGTCAGTGGGGGAAGGCTTGCTGGAGCCCGGTGGGCCAAGGATGCAGTGGCCAGGAGTGAGACACCGTCCTCCAGTCTGGGTGATGGAGTGAGACTCCGACTCAAAAAAAAGGAAATAAAAGAACTGCATCCATTTTTGTATGGAGTTGGGATCCTCGTGAACAGACAGAGATCATTGGGGAGGGAGACTGCAACCTTGGATATAGATTCCCCAAAAGATGGTGAATCAGCAGACATTTGTTCTGTGGCCTTGGAAGGTCGAGGTGGAGGATCGCTGGATCTCAGGAGTTCGAGACCAACCTGGGTAATATAGTGAGACCTCGTCACTCCCTGGAAG
>NW_007254079.1:2319-3268 GCF_000164805.1 Carlito syrichta | reverse complement strand
ACGCAGCCATAAAAAAGAACAAAATCATGAATTTCGCTGCAACCTGGATGGAACTAGAGTCTATAATACTGAGTGACCTCTCACAAAAACAAAAATCCAAATATCACATGTTCTCACTCATATAATGGACCTTGAACATCCAATGCAATACTATGAGAAAATGATGGATGGTACTGGGAAACTATGGGGGGGAGGGGGATGGGATTAACAGTAGCAAATATCTGTCTGGGGATGGGAAAACACTTCTTATCTACAGGGTGCCTGAATGAAACGTCATTGTACACCTAACCCTTAACTGTACCCCACAAAACCATAATAAAAAAATACTGATTAATGAAAAAAAAAAAAACAGGTAAATGAAGGTGTTCATGATTTTAAAATAAAATTTATCACTCATATTTGTGACAATGAACTGCTGATTTGAATACATTTCCACTTGAGTGCATGTACTTGTGAGCACAAACCATTTGTATTTGATTTTAATGGTTGTGTGTTATTTTTTCCTTCTTATGTATTTAGTCGACATGCTTTTTCTTTTACATGAAAAAGTTCACTGGACAAGCATTCTCTGAAGGAAGGAGCCATATGGAGGTGCTAACCTCTGGTATCCGTAATGATCAGAGTTTCATTTTGGGTAACTGACCCATTTAAGATGGATATTAAGACAGATTTATTGTGAGGTTAAACATAAGTTTACTTTTATGTGTATGCCTCAGGAACCACAGTGGAAAAATAACCTGCATCCTCATTTAATATCACTCTTCAATCCTACCATGTAGGAAATATTTATTTCTTTTACTGTAGAGGAGATTTATCTGCAGCTAAGAGAGTTTAAATAGCCATACAGCAATAAGCTGGTGGATCAAAATTCTACTCCAGGAGTTCTGATGCCAAAAAACATTTTCAAAATTCACCTTGGGAGAGTTATATATTCACAATAATTGTCATA
>NW_007254079.1:0-741 GCF_000164805.1 Carlito syrichta | reverse complement strand
TTTCAAAACCATAGGTCTGGAAGATAATATGACCAAAATGATGGGGTATATAAGGCAAGAAGGAGAGGGGATGTAGGCAAGCATGTGATACACACGGGCACTCCATGGTAATCTTTTTCCTTAATTTTGACAATAAATGGCCAAGTGAAGCAGCCATGGCTTGATGAAGAATTGATGATCAGCACTCAGAATGCCCAGGGATGAAGTTCACGGTCACTTTACCTAAAGCTAAAGGAGACTGCTTCACACAAGGTTGCAGCACTCAGATGTCTTGCTGTGTGGAGTGCAACTGATGGAGAGCCATCTGTGTCAACCACTGTGTTTGTACCAAGGATAATTCTGGGTTGCTCCCATCACTGTCTGAACACAGTGGGACACCTGTGCATGCTCCTTGTGGGCCCACATGATGACACTGATACCCTGGGTCATTTACTCCTGCCACATTGGTGACTTCTGCTCTTGGTATAAGAGACCTGAAGTGCCAGATAACAGCATTGCTTGGAGTTCTTTGGGCCTCTTTCCCTGTCTCTTAAAGTGCTGTCAAGATCTAAATCTGCAGGAGGAAGACTTGTAGAGACTAGAAGTTCAAACTCCCTAAATGGCTGGAAATAACGTCAGGCAGGAACACTTCTACTTCCAGTGCTGGAGATATTTAGCACATTATAATTTTTTAAAAAGAATTATAGTCTATTTTACAACCTACTATTATGTAGCGAGTATTTTATGTATATTCAGGTGACT
>NW_007254078.1:0-8272 GCF_000164805.1 Carlito syrichta | reverse complement strand
CAGGGGTCCTACCTGGGACACATAGTGCTCTGGATTTTGACAGCAAGAACATCTACAGATTATCTGTATAAATGAGAGGTTAGTGACCAATTGTTGTTAATAGCCAAAGTGGCTGCCGCCACCTCACAAACCTGAAAGTCAGTCTTAAGATCTGTCTTTAAGATTTGGACAACAGATTTAGACAACGGATCGGAAGTGGCAGTGTCAGGCAAATATAATTAAAAGAGAAACTCTCCTTCTTGGTAGGCCTAGGACATATTCTTTCTGAGTCTATCTTAGGGGCCTTCACAGAATCTGTAGTTTGCTTTGCCATCTCCATGAAATATTCTTTTGTTTGTTTGATGTTTTTCAAACCACTAAAGATTCTTTTGATTTTAATCAAACCACAAAAGATTCTTTTTAAAAAATTTTTATTTTATTTTTAAATTGTGGGGTTCAATACAGGGCTAGGTATTCAAATATTCACTGTGCAGTTACCCTTGTTAATGAGGTGTGCCCCCACCCTTCCCCAGACAGATTTCAACCTCAGCCAATTACACCTTTCCACCTCCAACCCCCTACAGATTCCCACTACAGTCAACCCTTTTCCTATAGTATTATGGTAGTTATTCAAGGTCCACTTAAGAGTGAGAACATGTGATACTCAATTCTTTGTTTCTGTGTAAGATCACTCAGTATTATAGACTCTAATTCCAGGGAGACCGTCCACAGACTTGGAAAAAATATTTGCTAACTCTATGTCTGACAAAGGCCTAACATCTTGGATCTACACCAAAGATTCTTGACTGTGCTCCACCTTAAGTCACAGGTTAGGCCTTCTCATTTAGCATCTCCTGGATCTAAGACCAAGTCAAAGGAAGAGGCGAATATGGCACTAGGCAATCTCAGTCTTGGAAGAAGGGTGGGTGTGAGTCCAAGGCAATGGTGAGTCATCTGCCTATATAGCCTGGTAGAGTTAAGTGCTAGGATTCTGGCATGGTTCCTGCGTTTAATTTTTTGCATCATTGACTTTCAGAAATTAGGTGAATTTCCTTTGGGGAGGAATGGAGCAATTGGGGAATGGAAATGTCCAGTGATCAAAGTAGCTGTCGCATTGCAGGCATCCATAATTATTCCTTAAGCTCTAACATTTGAGAAAGACAGGGTGTAGGAAACATTTTTAAGACTGGAAAATATTGGACTGGGCCCAGTGGCTAACAACTATAATTCTAGCAATTTGGAGGGCTGAGGCCAGAGGCTTGCTTGAAACCAGGAGTTCAAGACCATCCTAAGCAACAAAGCTAAAGACATAAGCAAATTGGCCATGTGATGTGACAAGCACTCATAGAACCAGCTACTTGGGAAGCAGAGGCAGAAGATGGCCTTAGCCCAGAAATTTCAGATTACAGTGATCTGTGATTATGCCACTGCCCTGCAGCCTGGATGACACAATGAGACTCTGACAATGAATGAATGAATGAATGAATGAATAAATGAAAATTTTGTCTCCTGAAAGACCTAGCATGCTTTCTGTCCAATTCAATCTTAGATGCTCTCATAGCAATGTCACATTGCTTTGCGGTTTTTGCCATTTCTTGTCAATCTTTCCACCATCCATCACCACATATAAAGTTAAGCCTACTATCAATGTATCCTTGAATCTCAGACCAAATCCAAGTAGAAATACCTCTATCTGTGATCCCAAGCTGGGAAGAGGGATACAAGTGATTCCTCATTCAGTGGTCACCAGGACAGACGAAACCAGTCATAGGAGGTTTAAGCACCGGCACTCCCAAGTACTCATCCTGTGTTTCAGATTTCTTACTTCCTTGACTTCTCACCAGTTAGTTGATTCCCTGCACTTCATATTACACATTAGTAAAACAGACTTTAATTTCAGTATCAAGCCATATCAATGTGCAACATGGATGTACTTCATTTTGACTTTCATCTCTTCTTTTATTTTCTGGGTACCTAATGAAATATTTTATGTTATGGCATTAGCAAAAATAATTTATGAAGGAAATCTAAATTAACTTTTTTTGGGTAGTTTAAAAGATAAGACATTGTAGTAAGTTGAAGTGTATAATATTTATTTTATTTTAGAGTTCTGGGGTACATGGGAGGATTCACTACATAGGCAAAATTATGTGCAGGTGTGGTTTGGGCTTCTAGTGAGTCCTCTTTCCCCCAGTAGTGGACCTGGCACCCAGCGTGTAGTTATGTGTCCCTTATTCCTCATACTTTCCTCCTTTAGCAGTGTCCGTTGTTCCCACCTTTGTGCTCATGGGACTAGTGATCAGTGAAAAGTATAAAGTTGAATATGACTTTGCTCTTGTATTTCTTCTTCTGATTTTTAGGAACAGAAATAGCAAACTCAAAACATTTAAACACAAAGAGATTTATTAAAAGTTAAGCTTAAAATTAGATGAAAAGGTGGAAACATATTTTAGAATGAACATCAGGGACGAACTTTCAAAATCATACTGCAAACTGACTCAGGAAGAGAGACACTGCCAGAAATAGAAAACACTGGATCAGGGAGTGAAGGGGTCCAGCCCCACAAGGGTGATGGGATCTCCTGAAGGAGAGACAGATAGGCGAAAGACAAAAATATTATACTCGGACACCTGCTTCCTGAACAGATGACAATTTAATGTTAGTTAACACAGAGCTTTTATACCATTCGTAAATGGGCAAGACAAAGAAAATTCCTTCACACATATATGCTTTAAAAGTTACCACTATCTAGCGGTCTTTAGAAGAAACGAATAAGCCAAAAACACTATCTACTTTCAGTTAATGAGTCTTGAGATAAGTTTAAAAGGAGTTTCACTTAAACTAAACATAAGGCATACAAGGTTTACTTTGATTTCGGTTTCACATCACTTGTCTAATTAAAAAAGTCTTAAAATCACTAAGACAAAACTATAGATTGTACCTAGTGATAGTAGGAATATGAAGCCCATTAACTTGACCAAACAACAATGGCTAGCATTTAAAGAATAATTATGAAAGTCACTTACTGTGAAAATACATATACTAATCTTTACTCTGAATAAACATATAAAGTGAACTAAACATAATGAAATAAAACTAACACAACTAAAATTATTATGGTTGCATAATTACTAATGAGCTTTTAAGTTTAGGATAAATGGTGATTTGGCTGTTTTTCCTTATGCTTGGCAACCTCCTAGAAAACATCTTTGTCTTAAGATAGGCAATTGAGCAATTATTATTATCTTTGAGGCACCAATTTTATCATTGTGTGAACTTAAACTTATGAACTTAAAACAATCTTCAAAGTAGCTATAAAACACTAAACTATAGCACTAAAACTTAATTAATGACTCAAAGTAAAAACCTTGTTAAACATAACCAGAGCCTAATAATTTTTGTCAACCCTCATACATATGTATATTGATTATATAAACTTGTATGATATTACATTTACCAATTATAATACATGTATAAAACAATTATCATGTCTAGAATAGCACTGCCAGCAACTCTCTTCAAAAGAGTCCCAAATTACAGTCCTTGAAGTGCTTCAAGAAAGTTCCCAGGTGCACAGTTCTTCATGTAGCAGTTTTTCTCTTTTGGGCTTTTACGACCTTCAAAGTTTTGTAATCGCCTTTCTTGTCCAGTTGTCTTCGTTACTTTTCTCTTAGCCTGCAGTGTTTATTTCTAAAGAAATCTCAAAGAAGCTTTTAATGACATTTCCCAGGCCCCCAATGTTGCTTTCTGTATTTAGTTAATTATCATAAAAGTGTCTAATTAGTATATTATGAATTTAGTGAAAATCCACTCTATAAACTTTTACTTAAAATTTAACTAAAGAATTAAGTAAAAACATTGATGATTAATCTTTACCCTCAGTCTGTGAAGAAAGTGTTATAAATCACCTACAGAACTCCTAGATAGGTGTTAGAACTTATAATGAATTCATAATGAACTTACTATAAACTTGTGCTTCTACAAAACCTTATGTCTAAACACTAAACTGCATAATTCTAAATCAAATAAGAAGTGAATATACTTATATCATTTATTACCTAAGCAATGTCTAGTAACTTATAACCAAGTGAAAGAAAGCATTCTTGGTGTGCTTCAGAGTTTAACCCTTGCATATGTAGAAAAGGCCAAGCGGCATAGTGGGAAAATGGAAAAATGAACCATGACATTCTCAGGTTAGCTGTGAGTACTTTACATAAACATGCCATTTTCTTCTTCCACAACTGCAAAGAATTTCTTCGGTGGTACCAAACAGCAAAGGTGGAAGACAGAAGGACCTCAGCTTCCCGGGCTTGCCCTGTGGCCCGGGGTCTTCGGCCCACCAGGACCCTGTCAATTAGGTGGACCTCCAAGGCCGGCTCCCAACAAGGGAGCTACTAACATATCCACTTTCTCTAGAAGCACACAGCCCCTGACAAGCATTGGAATACTGAGCAATTCCAAGTGTTTCTGAGGAATGCACACATAGAATATCACCAAGCCTCTTTTGTGGGAAAGTAAATGCAACATTCTTCCTAAAGAAAGAACAATCTGGCAATATTCAGTAAAATTAAGTTTAAATATAGTCCTATTCTGCTCATTGGTACATATTCTAGAAAACTCACACAGGTCCATAAGGACCATTATGTGGTGGTGGTGACCAATGTCTATCTGAGTGTCCACTATAGGACAGAAGGGAAGTTAAGTGTGTCAGAGGCTCATCAGAGGCTAGTATGCCAGATAAGTGAAAAATATTGACTAAAGCAAGACATATATCCTGATACTTTAGATGTAAATTGAAATTATATGCAAATAACTGTTCAATTACTTACTATAAGACTAATTGTGTTAGGACTTTCAAGAAAGAACACTTAGGAAATAGATACAGCTATAGATATGGAATAGATGATATAGATATAGATGATATAGATATAGATATATAGATAGATGAGAGGAGACATATTAGGGAAACTGGCTCATTGACTGTAGAGGCTGAGAAATCCCAGGACAGGCAATCTACAAACTGGGGAAGTGAGATGCTGGTAGCGTGGCTCAGACAAATGTGAAGGTCTCAGAACAAGGGAAGCTGATGGTGAAATTCTCAGTTCAATATCAAAGGTTTGAGAACCTGAATGCCATGGCGAAAGGTCCTAGAGAACAAAAGCTAGAAAGCCTGGAGTTCCGACGTCCAAGGTCAAGAGAAGAGCATATCCCAGCTCTAGGAGAGAGAAGTTGCATTTTTGTATTGAACCCCCAGCTGACTGGATGATGCCAGCCCACATTGAGAGCAGATCATCTCCACTCAATCCAATGAATCACATGCTACTTTCCTCTGGAAACATCCTCAAGAAACACCCAGAAATGATACTTTACCAGTTCTCTACATACTCCTCAAGTCAGTCAGGATGACACATAAAATTAACCTTCATATTAATTGACACAAAAAAAATACTGTTAAAGGATGACTATTATCAACAAGTCAAAAAATAGCAAGTGCGGTCAAGGATGTGGAAAAAACAGAACACTTACACACTTTACACTGTTGGTGAAATGGAAACTGATACAGTGACTAAAGAAAACCATTATGAAAATTTCTCAAAAAATAAAAATTAAAATTACTATATGATCCAACAAGCCTACTCTAGGGTATATATCTACTAGAATTGAAGTCAAGATCTTGCAGAGCTATCTATATTCCCATATTCACAGTAGCATTATTCATAATAGCCAAGATTTAAAAAAAACTAAAGTTCATGGGTGAACACAGGATAAAAAAAATACGATATATACAAAAAATGGAGTACTACTCAGTCTTACAAAGTTCACAAAGAGAAATCCTGTCATTTTCAACAACATGGATGAACATGAAGGATGTTATGTTAGATATAAAAGGCAAATATGGTATGATTTTACTTATATGTCAAATCTAGAAAAGTCAAACTTATTGAAAAAAAAGTAGAATGGTGGTTGCCATTGGCTGAGGAATGAGGGTAACAGTGAGATGTTAGTCAAAAGTATAAATTTTCAGTTATGTAAAAAAGTTCTAGGAATCTAATGTACAGCATGGTGACTGTAGTTTCGTAATATGCTGTGGTCTTGAAATCTGATAAGAGAGTAGTTTGAAGTGTTCTCACCACAAAAATGAGAGGTTAGCTGTGTGATGTGATGGTATTAAACTAGCTTGATATTGGTAATAATTTCACAGTGCATACCACATAATCAGGTTGTATAAATTAAATATATACAATTTCTATATCAACCATACCTAAATAAAGCTGATAAAAGTCTCTTTACATCTAGATACATAATTAAATAAATACCAGTACTGGGGGAAATATACCTTTAAATAAAATACTAATGAAAGGGATAGTGGAAGCAGGGAGAGCAGACAAAGGAGAGTAACAAACAATAGTATGCATATAATTACATTTAAATATAAGGATATTATAGAAAATGCTATTGAAATTGTGACATTAACTCAACCCATTTGCCCTTAGGTATGAAAACTGTAGCCAGATGAAATGTCCATTTGATGAACATAACCCAGACAAAAAAAGAAAAAAGTACAATTTTAAGTTGGCACAGGACTCTCCTTTCCTCAGTCCAACCTAATTACTCCTTCACTAATTTCCCTACCTCATATGATTTCTTGAGGGCCTAGGGTTTCTGTCCATCTCCAGCATTTATGGTCTTGGACTATGGCCCAAACTTACTGAGTCCCATGTCTAAAGCAAGGCAGCATCTCTCAGATACTGGAAGATAATTAAATATATTAATATAATGTGTCTAGGTTTGTCTGAAACAGAGACTCTGCCCTTAGAATGAAAACTGCCAATAATAGGGCTTTTCGTCTCACTCTACCCTCCTATTGCATGATTCAATCAAAACCCAAGGAATTCCAATAGTTCCTTTCAGAATGATAAGATTTCCATCATAATCCTATTAGCAACTGAAGCAATTTACAAAGAAAACTAGTGTAACCCCACATAATTAGGTTTTGTATCTCACTTTCTATACAAGACAGAATGCTATAAAAGTGCAGTCAGCAATAGACTGAGTCATCCACCCTTTCCCTAGATTAGCTACTTGGCTAGACCTGGTAAAGTTAGGAGGCTGAAGCTATGGAATTCCGTCTGTCAACTTTGGAAGAGTGGTTGTGGAGGCAGATATGTCCAGAGACCCAAATGCCACGAGGTCTGAATCAAGAGCCGACCTGGGCACTCAATAACTTTGGTGGGAGGAACCACCACTCCTGCCTACTCAGCTCTGTGGGGATGTGGCCTCAGACGCTTTCAGGATGCTGAGCTGGAACTGTTCTTAGAAGTTGAGAGGGGTTAAAAACACTGCTGAGAATCAATGACCAGGAGCCAATGAATGAAACCATGAAGGAACTCCAGTCACCTCAACAAGAGGTAGACACTACTACCACAGGAGAGGTCCTATGGGTTGGAACCAGCCAGGAGTTGCCACCACTTGGGTAGGTGGACAGACAGACACCTAGAGCGCCTCCCTGAGCCCAGGATGCCTCCAGAAACTGATGGAAACCAAGTTTTCAATATTAAGGAACCAGCAAGGGAGTAGAATCCCAGACTTACTCCTGGCCCACAGCACCACCATCTTCTACCAATGCCCTGGAAGGAGTCTGAGACAGCCTACTGGGGGTCGTCAAACTGTCCCTGTGGCCTTTTGTACTGAAACTGTAACCTGCATGCACAAGAGCCTCTCTGCTGTGATGACTTCTTCTTTTGCTTTATTGAATTACCAGAAATATATTTCAGTTAGAAAGACCCTTTCCGTGTACTGAATAATATGCTAAATAAATCTTCTTTGAGATCTACTCAAACTTGTTGTGGTTCTTCTGTTGAAATTGTACTCAAGGATTAAAACATTTTCCTTATTCTACACTTGTGGACTTGATTAATTGATTTTAGTTGGGTAAATCAAGATTAGAAGTTTCACAGTTGGGCCTGAAGTAGAAAGGGAGCAGGGACCTAGCTCAGAGGTTTTTATTTATTTACTTTTTTGACTCTGCTGTTCACCGTGATGTGCAGTGAAATGATCATTGTTCACTACTGCCTCAATTCCTGGGCACAAACAAACCTCCCACCTCTGCCTCCAAAATGCTGGTAAGCATCCTTGCCTTGTCTCAAGTTCTGGCTGGACACCATGGCTCACACTTGTAATCTCAGTACTTCGGAAGGCTGAGATGAGAGATGCCATGATCTTTGGCATTCAAGACTGGCCTGGGCAACACAGCAAGACCCTGTTTTTATAAATAAAAATGTTAGGGCGGGGA
>NW_007254077.1:0-15142 GCF_000164805.1 Carlito syrichta | reverse complement strand
CCGTGTAGTTCTTTGGTGTTTGAGAGCGCATGTCACCCAGATTTCTTATTGTTTCTTAGGATAAGTCCGTGCAGTTGCCTGTATATGAGGATTTCATTTCCCTAGATTGTGCTTCAAAAACCTAAATTCCTGTTTATACTTTAGCAAGACACCCTGAAGTTTTTGTTTTTTGTTTTTTTTTTGGTTGAGGACACGTGTAAACCAGATTCCTTATTCTTCCTTAGAAATAGACAGAGCAGTTTCCTGTATATGAGGACCCACATTAGCAAGATTCCTACTCCCAAAACCTGATTGGTGGTTATCTCTTAGCAAGACGCTCTGTAGGTTTTTGGAATGGAGGACTCGTGTAACCAAGATTCCTTATTCTTCCGTAGCAACAGGTAGTGCAATGTTCTGTATATGAGGAATCCCATTACTGAAATTCCTGCTTCATTGTCAGCAAGACACCAAGATATTTCGTGGTGACCTAGAATTCCAGTTGCTTGGCTATCAAGAGAAAGACTCCCATAAAGTTCTTGTGGAATTGGAACCCAAGATTCCTGATTCCCTTTTCAAAAGACACACTGAAAATGTGGCAACATAGAAGCCCAGATTGCTGATTAAACCTTATCAAGAGACCTTGAAGATTTAGGCGATTGAGAACTCCAAGAAACGGATTCCCTTTCCGTTCTCAGCAAGATGCCCTGATTTTCCCCTCTATGTGTATTCCAAAACTCTGTATACCAAAAGGCAGATCAACAGATGTTTCCTAGGGACGTAGAATCCATGATTCCTGGTTACATTTTAATAATTCGTACCAAATATTTGGCAACTGCAAAACCCTCGGCCCCTCTCCAAATAGAAGTGCAAATGGAAATTTAAGAATGACCAGTATCATCATAAGACCAGAGTTACATACAAATACGTAAAGAAGATACATTTTTTCCGGAAATCTGTCTTTAGTTGTTCCAAGGAACTTAAGGGACTTGTACTACCAGATACCAATTTACAACTCTCAAGAGGACCAGAATGTTGCTGGAGTCCTGAAATGACTGATTCATAATACACACAAGCCAAATACCTCTAAAATATGAGACGAGCTCGAAGCCCTGATTCTTGTTTATCCTGTAGCAAAACACCCTGAGAATTTTTTTGGATTGGGAACTAGTGTATCCAAGATTCCTTATTCTTCCTTAGCAAGAAGCCATTTAATGTCCAGTATATGAGTACTCCCTTTCCCCAGAAACCTGTTTGGAAACCCTGATTCTTGTTTAGCCTTTAACAAGAAGTCATGTAGATATTGTGACAGAGGAACAGTGTAAAACACGTTTCTTATTCTCCTTAGCAAGAGATTGTGTAGATTCTGTATATGAGGACTGCTATTACCTATGTTGCAGCTTCTAAACCCTGATTCTTGTTTAGCCCAGATTCCTACTTCAAAAACCTGATTCGTGGTTACTTCTTAGGAAAACAACCTGTATTTTTGGGATTGAGGACTCATGTAAACAAGATTCCTTGTACCTCTTCAACAATATGATGTGTAGTTTCCTGTATATGACGACTCACATTACCCAGCTTTCTGCTTCACTCTGCAGGATGCCATGACAATTCCTGGTGACTGAGAATTCCAGTTGTTTGGAAATCAAGAGAAAGACTCCCATAATGTTCTTTGGAATCTGGAGTCCTAGATTCCTGGTTCCCTTTCACAAGACCTCCCCAAAATGTGGAATCTTCACAACCCAACATCCCAATTCCAACCTGGCCACCCACAAGAATTTTCTGTAGTTTGACGTCACCTCAATCGAGGGATTTTGTACCAATATGAATTTTGATTCTGGAAAACATGATTATGACCGTAGATGTTCCTAGGACACAAAAGAATTTGTAGGGCCATATACTTGATTACAACTAACAAAAGTACCAGAAAGTTCCTGTGGATCTGTAATGACAGATTTAGAGTATCCACGGAGCAAGTAGCTCTGAAAAATGTAGGGACCCAGAAGCCCAGATTGCTGATTAAACCTTATCAAGAGGCCCTATAGATTCCAGTTAAAGAGAACTCCTAGAACCGGATTTCCTTTTGGTTATCAGCAAGATGCCCTGATTTTCCCTGTCAATGTGGATTCCAAACTCTGCATAAAAAAGACAGATGCCCAGAAGGCTCCTACCCACGTGGAATCCATGATTCCTGGTTACCTTTAAAAATACGTACTAAACATTTGGCAACTGCAAAACCCTTGTCCCCTCTCAAAATAAAAAGAGAATCAGATGGTGAAGGATGACCGAGTTCACCTTAAAACCACAGTTACATCCAAATAGGGCAAGAAGTTTCTTTTTGTCCTGGAATCCGGCCTTAGTTGTTCCGAGGAACCTAATGGACTTGGAGTGCCCGATAACCCTTTACAACCTTCAAGAGGACCAGAATGTTGCTGGAGTCCTGAAATGACTGATTCGTAATATCCGCATACAAAACTGCTAATAAACATTTCGAGAGCTCGGCACCCTGTTTATTGTTTGACCCATAGCAGACACCCTGGGAATCTTTTGGATTGAGGACTCGTACAACACACATTCTTTATTCTTCCTTAGTTGGAGGCCGTGTAGTGTCCTGTATATGAGGACACTCCATCCCTAGATTCCTGTTTCAAAACCCTGATTCTTGTTTAGCCTTTAGGAAGACGCCATGTTGATTTTTTGAGAGAAGAACCGTATAAAAGAGATTTCTTCTTTTTTCTTAGCAAGAGGCCATGTAGTTTCCTGTATATGAGAACTGCTATTACCCACATTCATGCCTCGAATCCCTGATTCTTCTTTAGCCGTCAGCAAGATGCCCTTTAGACTTTCAGGACTGAGGATTCGTATAACCCAGACTCCTTATTTTTAGCAACTACTGTGTAGTTGCTTGTATATGAGTTCTTCCTTTCCCAGATACCTGCGTCGAAACCCTGATGCTTGTTTAGACTTTTGGAAGACACCCTGAAGTTTTTTGGTGATTGAGAAGACATGTCACCCAGATTCCTTTCCTTTCTTAGGAAAAGTCCGTGCAGTTGCCTGTATATGAGGATTTCATTTCTCTAGATTATGCTTCAACAACCTAATTCGTCTTTAGCCCTTAGCAAGACACACTGAAGTCTTTTTTTTGGATTGAAGTCACGTGTAAACCAGATTTCTTCTTCTTCCTTAGCAATAGACAGTGTACTTTCCTCTATATGAGTATTCCCATTACCCAATTCCTACTTCACAAACCTGATTTGTGGTTACCTCTTAGTAAGACGGCCTGTATTTTTTGGGATTTAGGACTCATGTAACCAAGATTCCTTATACTTCCTTAGCAATATGACGTGTAGTTTCTTGAGATGATGTCTCCCATTACCCAGCTGACCGCTTCACTATGCAGGATGCCGAGACAATTCCTTGTGACCGAGAATTCCATTTGTTTGGATATCAAGAGAAAGACTCCCATAATATTCTTTGGAAACTGGAATCTAAGATTCCTGGTTCCCCTTCAAAAGACCTCCCCAAAATGTGGAATCATCACAACCCAACATCCCAATACCGACCTGCCTGCCCATAAGAATTTTCTGTAGTTTGGGTCACCTCAATCGAGGGATTTTGTAGTAATATGCCTTTTTATTCTGGGGAACATGATTATGGTCTTATATGTTCCAAGGACACAAAAGGATTTGTAGAGCCAGATCCTTGATTACAACTGACAAGGGGACCAGAAAGTTCCTGTGGATCTGTAATGACAGATTTAGTGTATCCACGGAGCAATTAACTCTGAAAAATGTAAGGACCCAGAAGCCCAGATTGCTGACTAAACGTTTTCAAGAGGCCCTGTAGGTTCCGGTTAATGAGAACTCCTAGAACCAGATTTCCTTTTCCTTCTCATATAGATGCCGTGATTTTCCCTGTCATGTGGATTCCAAACTCTGTATACAAAAAGACAGATGCCCAGACGTTTCCTAGGGATGTGGAATCCATGATTCCTGTTTACCTATATAAATATGTACTAAATATTTGACAACTGCAAAACCCTTGTCCACTCTCAAAATAAAACAAGAAACGGAAGTGGAATGATTACAGGGTTCACCTTAAGACCAGAGTTACATCCACATATGGCAAGAAGATTACTTTTGTCCTGGATTCGGCCTTAGTTGTTGCGAGGAACCTAACGGACTTGGATTGCCCGAATGCCGTTCACAATTTTTAGGTTACCAGAATGTTGCTGGAGTCCTGAAATGAGCGATTCATAATATCCACATGCTAAATTGCTCCGAAATATTTGGGGAGCTCGAAGCCCTGTTTCTTGTTTGTCCCATAGCAGACCTCCTGGGAATTTTTTGGATTGAGGACTCGTACAATTTATATTATTTTTCGTCCTTAGTTGGAGGCGGTGTAGTGTCCTGTATGTGAGGACTCTCTTTCCCTAGATTCCTGTTTCGAAACCCTGATTCTTGTTTAGCCCTTTGTAAGATGCCATGAAGATTTTTTGATAGAGGAACCGTGTAAAGCAGATTTCTTCTTTTTTCTTAGCAAGAGGTCATGTATTTTTCCTGTATACGAGGACTGTTATTACCCACATTCATGCCTTGAATCCCTGATTCTTCTTTAGCTGTCAGCAAGATGAACTGTAGATTTTCAGGACTGAGGACTTGTATAACACAGATTCCTTATTTTTAGCAACAGCCGTGCAGTTGCCTGTATATGAGTACTTCCTTGCCCAGATATATGCGTTGAAACCCTTATTCTTGTATAGACCTTAGGAAGATGCTGTGTAGTGTTTTGGGGATTGAGAACACATGTCACCCAGATTCCTTATTCTTTCTTAGGAAAAGTTCATGCAGTTGCCAGATATGAAGATTTCATTTTCCTAGATTATGCTTCAGAAACCCAAATTCGTGTTTAGCCCTTAGCAAGACAGCCTGAAGTTTTTTTGGGGATTGAGGACACGTGTAAACCAGATTCCTTATTCTTCCTTAGCAATAGGCAGTGCAGTTTCCTGTATATGAGGACTCCCATTACCCAGATTACTACTCCCAAATCCTGATTGGTGGTTATCTCTTAGCTAGACACTCTGTAAGTTTTAGGGATAGAGGACTCATGTAACCAACATTCCTTATTCTTCCGTAGAAACAGGTTGTGTAGAGTTCTGTATATGAGGACTCCCATTACTGAAATTCCTGCTTCATTCTCAGCAAGACGCCGAGACATTTCCTGGTGACCTAGAATTCTAGTTTCTTGGATATCAAGAGAAAGACTCCCATAAAGTTCTTGTGGAATTTAAACCCAAGATACCTGCTTCACTTTTCAGAAGACACACTAAAAATGTGGCGACATAGAAGCCCAGATTGCAGTTTAATAAACCTTATCAAGGGAACTTGTAGATTTAGGCTATTGACAACTCCAAGAACCGGATTCCTTTTCCGTTCTGAGCAAGATGCCCTGATTTTCCCTGTGTATGTGGATTCCAAAACTCTGTATACAAAAATGCAGATGCCCAGATGTTTCCTAGGGACATGGCAAACATGATTCCTGGTTACATTTAAATAATTCGTCCTAAATATTTGGCAACTGCAAAACCCTCGGCCCCTCTCCAAATAAAAGTACAAACGGAAATTTAAGGATTACCACGTTCATCTTAAGACCAGGGTTACATCCAAATACGGCAAGAAGATACTTTTGTTCCGGATATCTGGCCTTAGTTGTGCCAAGGTACCTAAGGGACTTATACTACCACATACACGTTTACAACTCTCAAGAGGACCAGAATGTAGCTGCAGTCCTGAAAAGACAGATTCATAAAACCCACAACCCTAATAGTTCTGAAACATGAGACGAGTTTGAAGCCCTGATTCTTGTTCATCCCGTAGCAAGACACCCTGAGAATTTTTAGGATTTGGGACTAGTGTAAAACAGATTCCTTATTCTTCCTTAGCGAGGGACCGTGTAATGTCCTGTATATGAGGACTCCCTTTCCCCAGAACCCTGATGGGAAACCCTGATTTTTGTTTAGCCCTTAGCAAGATGTTATGTAGATATTGTGATGGAGGAAGCGTGTAAAACAGGTTTCTTATTTCTCCTTAGCAATAGATCGTGTAGATTCTGTATATGAGGATTGCTGTTACCTATGTTGCAGCTTCTAAACCCTGATTCTTGTTTAGCCCACAGCAGATGGCCTGTTGATTTTTAGGACTGAGGACTGCTATAACCCCAATTCTTTTTCTTCCTTGGCAATGGGCCGTGTATTTTCCTGTATATGAGGACTCTCATTACATAGATCCTGCATTGTAACACTGATTCTTTTTTCGCCCAATCCAAGAAGCCCTGTAGATTTTTGGGATTGAGGACTCGTGTAACCCAGATTCCTTATTCTTTCTTAGCAAAAGGTCATGTAGTTGCCTGTATATAAGGACTCCATTTCACCAAATTCATGATTAAAACAGCCTGATTCGAGTTTACCCATAGCAAGACGACCTGAAGTTTTTTTGGGATTGAGGACACGAGTAAAGTAGACTCCTTATTCTTATTTATCAATAGGCAGTGACGTTTCCTGTATGTGAGGACTGCCATTACCCAGATTCCTACTCCAAAAACCTGATTGGTGGCTATCTCTTAGCAAGGCACTCTGTACCTTTTTGGGATGAGGACGCATGTAACCAAGATTCCTTATACTTCCATAGCAACTGGTCATGTAGTGTTCTGTATATGAGGACTCCCATAACTGAAATTACTGCATCATTCTCCACAAAACGCCGAGACCTTTCCTGGTGGCCTAGGATTCCAGTTGCTTGGATATCAAGAGAAAGACTCCCATAAAGTTCTTATGGAATTGTAACCCAAGATTCCTGGTTCCCTTTTCAAAAGACACACTAAAAATGTGGCGACATAGAAGCCCAGATTGCTGATTAAACCTTATCAAGGGAACTTGTAGATTTAGGCGATTGAGAACTCCAAGAACCGGATTCCCTTTCCGTTCTCAGCAAGATGCCCTGCTTTTCCCTGTCTATGTGGATTCCAAAACTCTGTATACATAAATGCAGATGCCCAGATGTTTTCGAGGGACGTGGAATCAATGATTCCTGGTTATATTTTAATAATTCGTACTAAATATTTGGCAACTGCAAAACCCTCGGACCCTCTCCAAATAAAAGTAGAAACGGAAATTTAAGGATTACCAAGTTCATCTTAAGATCAGAGTTACATCCAAATATGACAAGAAGATACTTTTTTTCCGGGAATCTGGCCATAGTTGTCCCGAGTTGCCTAAGGGACTTGTACGACCAGATACCCGTTTACAACTCTCAAGAGGACAAGAATGTTGCTGGAGTCCTGAAACGACTGATTCATAATACCCACAAGCCATATATCTCTGAAATATGAGACGAGCTCGAGGCCCTGATTCTTGTTTATCTGGTAGCAAGACACCCTGAGAATTTTTCAGGTTGGGGACTAGTGTATCACAGATTCCTTATTCTTCTTAGCGATGGGCCGTGTAATGTCCTGTATATGAGGACTCCGTTTCCCCTGAAACCTGATTGGAATCCCGGATTCTTGTTCAGTCATTAGCAAGATGTCATGTACATATTCTTAAGGAAGGAACCGTGTAAAACAGGTTTCTTATTTCTCCTTAGCAAGAGATCGTGTTGATTCTGTACATGAGTACTGCTATTACCTATGTTGCAGCTCCTAAATCCTGATTCTTGTTGAGCCCACAGCAGATGTCCTGTTGAATTTTAGGACTGAGGAAAGCTATAACTCCGATTCTTTTTCTTCCTTGGCAAGGGGCCGTGTATTTTCCTGTATATTAGGTGTCTCATTACATAGATCCTGCTTTGAAACTCTGATTCTTTTTTAGACCTTTCAAAGATGCCCTGTAGATTTTTGGGATTGAGGATTCGTGTAACCCAGATTCCTTATTCTTTCTTAGCAAATGTTCATGTAGTTGCCTTTATATAAGGACTCCATTTCCCCAGATTCATGCTTAAAATACCATGATTCGTGTTTAGCCCATAGCAAGACGACCTGAAGTTTTTTGGGATTGAGGACACGAGTGACGCAGATTCCTTATTCTTACTTCGCAATAGGCAGTGAAGTTTCGTGTATGTGAGGACTGCCATTACCCAGATTCCTACTCCAAAAACCTGATTCATGGTTACCTCTGAGGAAGACAGCCTGTAGTTTTTCGGATTGAGGACTCATGTAACCATGGTTCCTTATACTTCCTTAGCAATATGATGTGTAGTTTCTTGCATAGGATGACTCCCATTACCCAGCTTCCCGCTTCACTCTGCAGGATGCCGAGACAGTTCCTGGTGATCGAGAATACCACATGTTTGGATATCAAGAGAAACACTCCCATCATGTTTGGGAACTGGAATCAAAGATTCCTGGATCCCCTTCACAAGACCTCCCCAAAATGTGGAATCTTCAAAACCCAACATCCCAATTCCGACCTGCCCGCCCACAAGAATTTTCTGTAGTTTGAGGTCTCTTCAATCGAGGGAGTTTGTACCAATATGCCTTTTGATTCTGGAGAACATTATTATGGTCGTAGATCTTCCTAGGACACAAAGGGATTTGTATAGTCCGATCCTTGATTACAACGAACAAAAGGACCAGATAGTTTCTGTGCATCTTTAATGACAGATTTATCATATCCACGGAGCAAGTAGCTCTGAAAAATGTAGGGACCCAGAGGCCTGGATTGCTGATTAAACCTTATCTAGAGGCCCTGCAGATTCCGGTTAATGAGAACACCTAGAAACGGATTTCCTTTTCGTTCTCAGCAAGATGCCCTGATTTTCCCTGTGGATGTAGATTCCAACCTCTGTATACAGCAAGAAAGATGCCCAGAAGTTTCCTAGGGACATGAAAACCATGAATCCTAGTTACATTTAAAAATACGTACTAAACATATGGCAACTGCAAAACCCTTTTCCCCTCTCAAAATACAAACAGAAACGGAAGGGGAAGGAATACAGGGTTCACCTTAAGACCAGAGGTACATCCACATATGGCAAGAAGATTCCTTTTGTCCTGGAATCTGGCCTTAGTTGTTCTGAGGTACCTAACGGACTTGGATTGCCTGATAGCCGTTTACAACTTTCAAGAGGACCAGAATGTTGCTGGATTCCTGAAATGAGCATTTCATAATATCCACATGATAAATTCCTCCGAAATATTTCGGGAGCTCGAAGCCCTGTTTCTTGTTTGTCCCATAGCACACACCCTGGGAATTTATTAGATTGAGGACTCATTCAACCAAGATTCTTTTTCTTCCTTAGTTGGAGGCCATGTAGTGTCCTGTATGTGAGGACTTTCTTTCCCTAGATTCCTGTTTCGAAACCCTGATTCTTGTTTAGCCCTTAATAAGACGCCATGTAGATTTTTGGATAGATGAACCGTGTAAAACAGATTTCTTCTTTTTCCTTAGCCAGAGTCCATGTAGTTTTCTGTATATGAGGACTGCTATTACCCACATTCATGCCTCGAATCTGTGATTCTTCGTTAGCCCTCAGCAAGAAGCCCTGTAGATTTTCAGGACTGAGGACTCGTATAACCCGGATTCCTTATTTTTAGCAACAACCGTGCAGTTGCCTGTATATGAGTACTCCCTTTCCCAGATACATGTGTCGAAACCCTGATGCTTGTTTAGACCTTAGGAAGACGCCGTGTAATTTTTTGGTGATTGAGAACACATATCACCCAGATTCCTTATTCTTTCCTAGGAAAAGTCCGTGCAGTTGTCTGTATATGATGATTTCATTTCCCTAGATTATGCTTCAGAAACCCAAATTCGTGTTTAGCCTTTAGCAAGACACCTTGAAGTTTTATTTGGGTTTGAGGACACGTGTAAACCAGATTCCTTATTCTTTCTTAGCAATAGACACTGCAGTTTCCTGTATATGAGGACTCCCATTATCCAGATTCCTACTCCCAAAACCTGATTGGTGGTTATCACTTAGCAAGACGCTCTGTAGCTTTTTGAGATGGAGGAGTCGTTTAACCAAGATTCCTTATTCTTCTTTAGTTACAGGTAGTGTAGTGTTCTATATAGGAGGACTCCCATAACTGAAATTCATTCTTCATTCTCCGCAAGATGCCGAGATGTTTCCTAGTGACCTGGATTCCAGTTGCTTGGATATTAAGAGAAAGACTTCCATAAAGTTCTTGTGGGATTGGAACCCAAGATTCCTGCTTCTCTTTTCAAAAGACACACTAAAAATGTGGCGACATAGAAGCCCAGATTGCTGATTAAACCTTATCAACATACCTTTTACATTTAGGCGATTGAGAACTCCATGAACAGGATTCCATTTCCCTTCTCTGCAAGGTACCCTGATTTTCCCTGTCTATGTGGATTCCAAATCTCCGTATACAAAAATGCAGATGCCCAGATGTCTCATATGGTCGTGGAATCCATGATTCCTGGTTACATTTTAATAAGCCGTACTATATATTTGGCAACTGCAAAATCCTCAGGCCCTCTCCAAATCAAAGTACAAACGGAAAGTTAAGGATTGCCAAGTTCATCTTTAGACCAGAGTTACATCCAAATACGGCAAGAAGATACTTATTCAGAAAATCTGGCCTTAGATTTTCCGAGGAACTTAAGGGACTTGTACGACCAGATACACGTTTACAACTCTCAAGAGGGTGAGAATGTTGCTGGAGTCCTGAAAAGACTGATCCATAATACTCACAAGCCAAATATCTCTGAAACATGAGATGAGCTCAAAGCCCTGATTCTTGTTTATCTTGTAGAAAGACACCCTGAGAATTTTTCGGATTGGAGACTAGAGTATCACAGATTCCTTATTCTTCCTTAGTGATGGGCTGTGTAATGTCCTATATATGAGGACTCCCTTTCCCCAGAACCCTTTTTGGAGACCCTGATTCTTTTATAGACCTTAGCAAGATGTCATGTAGATATTGTGATGGAAGAACCGTTCAAAACAGGTTTCTTACTTCCACTTAGGAAGAGATCATGTAGATTCTGTATATGAGGACTGCTAATACCTATGTTGCAGCTCCTAAACCCCGATTCTTGTGAGCCCACAGCAGATGGACTGTTGATTTTTAGGACTGAGGGTTGCTATAACCCCGATTCTTTTTCTTCCTTGGGACGGGGCCGTGTATTTTCCTGTATATTAGTACTCCCAATACATAGATCCTGCTTCGATACTATGATTCTTTTTAAGCCCTTTCCCAGATGCCCTGTAGATTTTTGGTATTGAGGACTCGTGTAACCCAGATTAATTATTCTTTCTTAGCAAAAGGTCATATAGTTGCCTGTATATAAGGACTCCATTTCCTCAGAATCATGCTTAAAACACCCTGATTCGTGTTTAGCCCATAGCACGACGACCTGAAGTTTTTTGGGATTGAGGACACGAGTAATGCAGATTCCTTATTGGTACTTAGTAATAGGCTGTGAAGTTTCCAGTATGTGAGGACTTCCATTACCCAGATTCCTACTCCAAAAACCTTATTCATAGTTACCTCTGAGGAAGACGCCCTGTAGTTTTTGGGATGGAGGACTCATGTAACCAAGATTCCTTATACGTTCTTAGTAATGTGACGTGTAATTACTTGTATATGACGACTCCCATTACCCACCTTCCCACTTCACTCTGCAGGATGCTGAGACAGTTTCTGGTGACCGAGAATACCAGTTGTTTGGATATGAAGACAAAGACTCCCATAATGTTCTTTGGGAATTGGAATTTAAGATTCCTGGTTCCCCTTCACAAGACCTCGCCAAAATGTGGAATCATCACAACCCAACATCCCAATTCTGACCTGCTCGCCCACAAGAATTTTCTGTAGTTTGTGGTCACCTGAATCGAGGGATTTTGTACTATCCCATTTGATTCTGGGGAACATGATTATAGTCGTAGATGTTCCTAGGCACAAAAGGATTTGTAAGGCCAGATCATTGATTACAACGAACAAGAGGACCAGAGAGTTCCTGTGGATTTGTAATGAGAGATTTATTGTATCTACAGAGAAACTAGCTCTGAAAAACGTAGGGACCCAGAAGCCCAGATTGCTGATTATACCTTATCAAGAGGCCCTGTAGATTCCGGTTAAGAGAACTCCTAGAACCGGATTTCCTTTTCATTCGCTGCAAGATGCCCTGATTTTCCCTGTCGATGTCGATTCCAAATTCTGTATACAAAAAGACAGATGCCCAGAAGTTTCCTAGGGACGTGGAATCCACGATTCCTGGTTATCTTTAAAAATACCTACTAAACATTTGGCAACTGCAAAACCCTTGTCCCCGCTCAAAATAAAAAAAAAACGGAATGGAAAGGATTAAAGGGTTCACTTTAACACCAGAGTTACATCCACATATGGTTAGAAGATTCCTTTTTTCCTGGAATCTGACCATAGTTATTCTGAGCAATGTAACATACTTGGATTGCCCGATAGCCATTTACAACTTTTAAGAGGACCGGAATGTTGCTGGAGTCCTGAAATGACCGATTCATAATATCCGCATGCTAAATTGTGCCAAAACATTTGGGGAGCTCGAGGACATGTTTCTTCTTTGTCCCATAGCAGACACCCTGGGAATTTTGGATTGAGGACTCGTACAACCAAGATTCTTTTTCGTCCTTAGTTGGAGGCCGTGTAGTGTCCTGCATTTGAGGACTCTCTTTCCCTAGATTCCTGTTTCGAAACCCTGATTCTTGTTTAGCCCATTGTAAGACGCCATATAGATTTTCTGATAGAGGAACCGTGTAAAACAGATTTCTTCTTTTTCTTTTTTTGGGTTGGAGTCTCACTCTGTCGCCCTGACTGGGGTGCAGTGGCCACTCCCAGCCCCTGCAGCTTCAACCTGCTGTGCTCCGGGGATCCTTCCACTTCAGCCTTCCGAGTAGCCGGAAATACAGGCATGCGCTACCATGCCCGGCTGATTTTTTGATTTATTGTAGAGATGAGGTCTTGCTGCCTAAGCGGGTCTCGAACCCACAGGCTCAGGCAATCCACTCACCTCAGTCTCCCAAAGGCGTGGGATTACAGGCTGAGCCACCGAGTCCAGCTAGATTTTTTGATAGAGGACGCGTGTAAAACAGATTTCTTCTTTTTTCTTAGCAAGAGGCCATGTAGATTCCTATATATCAGGACACTATTACCCACATACATGCCTCAAATCCCTGTTTCTTCTTTAGCCATCAGCAAGATGCCCTGTAAATTTTCAACACTGAGGACTCATATAACCGAGATTCCTTACTTTTAGCAACAGCTTTGCAGTTGCCTCCATATGAGTACTCCCTTTCCCAGATACATGCGTCGAAACCCTCATGCTTGTTTAGACCTTAGGAAGACGCCATGTAATTTTTGGGGGATTGAGAACACATGTCACCCAGATTCCTTATCCTTTCTTAGGAATAGTCCGTTCAGTTGTCTGTATATGAGGATTTCATTTCCCTAGATTCTGCTTCAGAAACCCATATTCGTGTTTAGCCCTTAGCAAGACACTCTGAAGTTTTTTGGGGGGATTGAGGACACGTGTCCTCAGGCAACCAGATTCCTTATTCTTCCATAGCAATAGACAGTGCAGTTTCCTGTATATGAGGACTCCCATTATCCAGATTCCAACTCCCAAAACCTGATTGGTTGTTATCTCTTAGCAAGACGCTCTGTAGCTTTTTGGGATGGAGGCTCGTGTAACCAAGATTCCTTACTCTTCTTTAGCAACAGGTCGTGTAGTGTTCTGTATATGAGGAATCCCATAACTGAAATTACTGTTTCATTCTCCGCAAGACACCGAGATATTTTCTGGTGACCTAGGATTCCAGTTGCTTGGATATCAAGAGAAAGATCCCCATAAAGTTCTTTTGGAATTGGAACCCAAGATTCCTGGTTACCATTTCAAAAGACACACAAAAATGTGGCGACATAGAAGCTAAGATTGCTGGTTAAACCTTATAAAGAGACGTTGTAGATTTAGGCAACTCAGAACTCCCACAATCGGATTACCTTTCCGTTCTCAGCAACATGCCCTGATTTTCCCTATGTTCATTCCAAAACACTGTATACAAAAATACAAAAGCCCAGAAGTTTCCTAAGGACGTGGAATCCATGATTATTGGTTACATTTTAATAAATCCTACTAAATATTTTACGACAGGAAAACCCACCGGTCCTCTCCAAATAAAAGTACAAACCGACATTAAAGGAATACCAAGTTCATCTTCAGACCAGAGATACATCCAAATACGGCAAGGAGATACTTTTGTTCCGGGAATCTGACCTTAGTTGTCCCGAAGAACCTAAGCGACTTACACTACCAGTTACCTGTTTAGACCTCTCAAGAGGACCAGAAAGTTGCTGGAGTCCTGATAAGACTGATTCATAATACCACAAGCCAAATATCTCCAAAATATGAGACGAACTTCAAGCCATGAATATTTTTTATCCCATAGCAAGACATCTGAGAATTTTCAGATTGGTACTAGTGTATCACAGATTCATTAATCTTCCTTAGCGAGGGGCCATGTAATTTGATGTATATGAGATCTCCCTTTCCCCAGAACCCTGCATAGAAACCCTGAATCTTGTTTAGCACTTAGCAAAGATGTCATGTAGATATTGTGACAGAGGAACCGTGTAAAACAGGTTTCTTATTTCTCCTTAGCAAGAGATCGTGTAGATTCTGTATATGAGGACTGCTATTACCTATGTTGCAGCTTCTAAACCCTGATTCTTGTTGAGCCCACAGCAGATGGCCTGTTGATTTTTAGAACTGAGGACTGCTATAAACCAATTTTTTTCTTCCTTGGCATGGGTCTGTGTATTTTCCTGTATAAGAACTCTCATTACATAGATCCTGCTTCGAAACTCTGATTCTTTTTTAGCCCTTTCCAAGATGCCCTGTAGATTTTTGGGATTGAGTTCTCGTGTAACCTAGATTCCTTATTCTTTCTTAGCACAAGGTCATGTTGTTGCCTGTATATAAGGACTCCATTTCCCCAGATTCATGCTAAACACACCCTGATTCGTGTTTAGCCCCTAGCAAGACGACCTGAAGTATTTTTGGGATTGAGCGCAGGAGTAACGCAGATTCCTTATTCTTACTTAGCAATAGGCAGTGAAGTTTTCTGTATGTGAGGACTCCCATTACCCAGATTCCGACTTCAAATCCTGATTC
>NW_007254076.1:1377-4622 GCF_000164805.1 Carlito syrichta | reverse complement strand
CAAGGTGACTACACTAACTGACTTAGTCAGCTAGCTACCTAGTTAGCCAACTGGCTTATCTAGCTGGCTTAACCAGATATTTATCTATCTACCTATCTAGCTAGGTATATGACATAAAAAGCTGACTTAACTAGCTACCTAGCTACAATAAGTAGCTGACGAATATAGCTAGCTTCCTAGCTAGCCAGCTGACTTAACTAGCTGAAATAACTAGCTAGCCAGCTGGTTGGAACCTGACTTAACTAGTTGACTTAACTTCCTAGCCAGCTGGCTGCCAGCTGACTTAACTAGCTGAATAACTCGCTAGTCAGCTAACTAGCAGCTGAATTAACTAGCTGGCTACCTATCTTCCCAGCAGGATAGCCAGCTGAATTACCTAGTTGACTTAAGCTAGAAAGCTGGCTAGCCACTTCACTTAAATTTCTAGCTATCTACGTAGCCAGCTGGCTAGCCAGCATACTTAACTAGTTGACTTGAACAACTATCCTGCTGGCTAGCAAGCTGACTTGTCTATCTAGCTAACTACCTAGCCAGCTGGCTACACAACACACTAAACAAGCAGACTTAACCAGTTAGCCAGTTGTCTAGACAGCTGACTTAACTCGCAGACAGCACTAGCTAGCCAGGTAGCTATCTAGCTGACTTAACTAGCTGGCTACCTACTGAGCTAGTTGACTGGCCAGCTATCTTAAATAGCTGAATAAACCAGCTAGCCAGCTGACTAGTCAACAGACAACTAGCTCACTACCTAGCTAGCCAGGTAACTATCAAGCTGACTTAAGTAGCTGACTTAACTAGCAGCTACCTAGCTAGCCAGATGACTTAAATAGTTAGCTAACTTGATAGCTATCTAATTAGCCAGTTGACTTAAACAGTTAGCTAACTAGCTAGCTACCTAGTAACAAGCTGACTTAAATAATAGGATTCCTTGCTAACTAGCTGACTTAACCAGCTAGATAACTAGTTAGCTTAATCGTTATTTAAAGTGCTAGCTAGGTGACATAATAATTTGACTTTTCTTGTTAGCTAATGAGCTTGCTAGCTGACTCATTCAGCTGACTATCTAGAGTCTAGGTGACCATCCAGCTGACTTAACTCGTTAGTTAAATAGCTAGCTAGCCTACTCAACCAGCTGAATCAACCCATTTGCTAACTAGCTAGCTAGTTGACTCAACCAGCTGACTTAACCTGTTAGTTAACTAGCTAACACTGACACAACCTGCTGACTTAAACCTTTTGCTAACTAGCTAGCTAGATTTCTTAACCAGCTGACTACAGTTAGAAAGCTGACTTAACTAGCTGACTTAGCTAGCTGACTTAATTACTTGGCTAGCTGTCTTAACTGGGTGACATAACTAGTTAGCTAGCTGACTTAACTACCTGAATTAGTTAGCTAACTATTTAACTAGCTGAATAACAAACTGACTTAACTAATTAGCAAACTAGTTAGGTAGCAGACTTAAGTATCTGACTTAAATAGTTAGCTAACTAGTGAGCTAGATGACTTAGCCAGCTGAATTACTTAGCTAGCTAGTTAGCTAGCTCACTTAGCTAGCCAGTATAACTAGGTTAGCTTATGAGATACTTAGCTGAATTAACAAGCTGGTCAATGAGGTAAATAACTGTTTTAACTAGTTGGTAAATGAGTAAAATAGCTGACTTAACTAGTTGGTTAACAAAATAGCTAGGTGACTTAACTTACTGGCTGATGAGTCGGCCGACTAGTTAGTTGGGTTAGCATGTTGGCTGACTTCTCAGCAGAGCTGTTAGCTGGCTTAACAAGTTGGTCCTCTAATCGGCTGAATATTTAGCTTGGATAACTAATTGGCTGAGGATTTGGCCCCATAGTTAGCTCGGTTAAGTAGTTGACTGGCCAGTTGCTCACCTAATAATTCGGCCGACTAGTTGACCGAATAGTTAGCTGACCTAAGTAGTCGGCCAGATATTTAGCTGATCTTAGTTGTCAGCTGCCAAGGTGGCCCACTAGTTGGTGGGTTGCTTACCTGACTTAACTAGTTGGCCGGCTAGTAGGCCGACCAATTAGCTGACATAACTAGACCGGTGGCATGGGTTCCAACAGGTGAGCTGACTTAACTAGTCGGCCGGTGAATGAACCGACTGGTCAGCTGAAATAACTATTCGGCCAGTGAGTGAGCTGAAGCATGTACTGCCATAACTAGTCGGCTGGGAAGTGAATTGACCAGTGAGCTGACTTAGCTAGTCTGCTGGGAAGCAAGCTGAATACTTAACTGACCTGTTGGCATGCGAGTGAGCTGACAAGTTAGTTGAGCTGATGACTGGTGAGCATGCTGACTAGTTTGCTTACCTTTTAGCTGGTGAGCAAGCAGACTAGTTACCTGACCTTATGGAAAGTGATGGAGGACACTAGTTAGCTCACCAGCTAGCTGAGTTGCCAGCCGACTAGAAAGCTAACTAACTAACTAATTTGCTAGGTGATTTAATTAGCTAGCTGACTAGCTAGCTGGCTGTCTAGCTAACATTACTATCTAGCAAACAAACTATCTAGCTGAATAGCTAGCCGTTTTAACTAGCTAGTTAACTGGCTAGTTAGATGGCTAGCTGACTTAGCTATCTACCTGACAAGCTAGCTGAATAGGTAGCTGACTTAACCAGCTAGATGATTAGTAACCTGACTAGCTAGCTGACTTAACTAGGTACCTGAATACTTAGCTGACTTACTAGCTCACTTAACTAGATAGCTGGATAGCTAGTTAACTTAACTAGTAGACTGGCTAGCTGGTTAACCAGCTGACTTAACTAGCTAGCTATCTTATTGCTATATGTCTAGCCAGCTGTCTTAACTAGCTAGCTACCTGACTGGCTAGCTGGCTAGGCAGCCAGGAATCTAGCCAGCGGGCTGGACATCAGGCTAACCAGCCATCTTAACTTGCCAGCCACCTAGCTAGTCAGCCGGATAACCAACTGTCTTAACTAGCTGACTTAACTAGATAGCAATCCGACTAGCCTGCTGGCTTAACTAGTCACCCACCTAGTGAGTCAGATGACTAACCAGGACACTTAACTCAATGACTAAACTACCTAGTATGTCAGCTAGCCAGCTGACTTAATAAGCTAGCTACCTATCTAGACAGGTGGCTAGCTAGCTGACTTAACTTGCTGACCTAACCAGCTAGCCAGCTGGCCAGCCAGGAAAATAAAGTTGCTAGTTACCTAGCTAGCCAGAGGGCTAGCCACTTGAATTAACTAGCTGACTAACAAACTAG
>NW_007254076.1:0-309 GCF_000164805.1 Carlito syrichta | reverse complement strand
TTTCCTAGCTTCCTAGCTAGCCAGCAGCCTAGCCAGCTGATTTAATTAGCTGACTTAACAGTGTAGCCAGCAGACTAACCAGCAGACTTAAATACCTATCTACCTACCTAGACAGCGGGATAGCCAGTTGACTTAACTAGCTGTCATAACTAGATAGCCTAAAGGTTAGACAGCTGACTTAAGTAGCTACATACCTACTGGCTTGCCAGGTGACTTTACTTAACTACTTAGCTAACCTGCTGGACAGCGAACTGACTTAACTAGGTGATTTAACTAGCTAGCCTGCTGGGTAGCCAGCAGATTTAACAA
>NW_007254075.1:0-7535 GCF_000164805.1 Carlito syrichta | reverse complement strand
GTGGTGATGAGTAGAATGTGTATTCTGTGGTCTTTGGATGGAGTGTTCTATAGGTATCAATTAAGTCCATTTGGTCCAGAGTCTCATTGAGGTTCCGGATCTCCTTGCTGATTTTTTGTCCTGATGATCTGTCTAAGGTTGTGAGTGGTGTATTAAAGTCCCCAGTTATTATGGTGTTAGAGTCAATGTCTTTCTTTAGTTTTCCTAGAAGTTGCTTTATGAATGTTGGTGCGCCTATGTTGGGTGCATATATGTTTAGGATAGATATTTCTTGTTGATGGAGTGAACCTTTTATCATTATGTAGTGGCCCTCTGTATCTTTTTTAATTTTTGATAGCTTAAATGGTATTTTGTCTGAAATTGGGATCGCAACTCCTCCTTTCTTTTGTGTTCCATTCGCCTGAAAATTTGTTTCCCATCCTCTTACTTTGAGTCTGTGTATGTCCTTTCTAGTGAGATGGGTCTCTTGAAGGCAGTATATTGTTGCCTGGTGATATTTTATCCATTTTGTCATTCTATGTCTTTTCAGTGGTGCGTTTAGTCCATTCACATTCAGACTAATTATTGAAATGTGAGAGTTCATCCCTATCATGGAGTTCTTATTGAGTTATTGTTCTTCCACTTGGTTTTTTCTTTTTTCTTTTTCTTTTTTTTTTTTTTGTCTTTCTTTTGCTTTTGGGGTTGGTTCGTGTATATTTTATTCTTTTCCCTGTACTCTTGTGAAGAACGTTGTTCTTTTTTCCTTTTCTTCTGTGTTTAGTACTTTCTTAAGTGTTTCATGTAGAGATGGTTTTGTGGCTGCATAAGTTCTTAGGGATTGGATATCTGGGAAAGATTTTAATTCTCCCTCACTGATGAAGCTTAGCTTGGCTGGGTAGGTTATTCTTGGTTGAAATTGTTTATCCTTTAGGACTTTGAAGATAGGGCTCCAAGCTCTCCTAGCCTGCAGGGTTTCTGCAGATAAATCTGCTGCTATTCTGATTGGTCTTCCATGGTGGGTGATCTGGCCTTTTTCTCTTGCTGCCTTTAGGACTTTTTCTTTTGTGCTTACTTTACTTAGGAGAATTATTATGTGTCTAGGAGTTGGTCTTCTCATTTGTTGTCTTGCGGGGGTTCTCTGAATCTCTTGTGTTTGAATTTTTGTATCACTGATTAGATAGGGAAATTTTCTTGAATGATCTCGTGGAAAGTTTGTTCCAATGTGGTCTCTGTTTCTCTTTCTGTCTCAGGGAGTCCGATTATTCTTAGGTTAGGCCTCTTGAGGTAGTCACTCATCTCTTGAAGGTTTTGTTCTGTCTTTTTTAGCTTATTTTCTGTGTTTTTAAGAGTTTGGGTTATTTCTATATTTTGGTCCTCAAGCTCTGAGATTCTTTCTTCTGCTTGGGTAATTCTGCTTTCCCATGCTTATCAATTGTTATTTATTTCATTCACAAGTATCTTTATTACTGTTATCTCAGATATCAGCTCCTCCTAGGTTCTCTGTGTCTCCTCAATCTTTTAGTCTCTCCAATATTGTTGTGATATCTACATTTGCATTTGAGACCCTTCATTCTGGGGACTTTTCATTGTTTGTATTCCAAAGTCAATTTTCTCAGTGTCTGCTCTCCCAGGCGTCTGGGAGAGACCCATACTCTTCTTTTGGTTTTTCTTCATTTCTGTAGATTTTTCTCCCTTTACCCCTTTCCCTCCCCCTCTTCAATTCTGTTTTTGAGGGAAGGTGGGGTTGCTTTTATTTCTCTTCTGCAATGACCTGTTCTTCCTTATGAGGGTATTCTGGTTTTGTTCACTTTTCCCTCTGCTTTACAGTCTGTCTATTCAGCAGTTTGCAGTCTTGGTCCGTTCAGAGAATCTCACCAGTTCACCTATGCCGTCGCCATCTTGCCCCGTCCTGTGTATGATTCTTTATAAGCTTAGTTTTCATTATATAACTGCATCTCTATTGTGAAGAACTTGAAAGTATATTTGAATAATGTCTAGAACAAAATATGTGTTTAGCAAATGGTTCTTAAATGAATGAGTAAATGAATATGGAGAGTAAAGCAGAAGGGAATGCTATAATACTGTCCTGTTTCAGTGACACTTTAATAGTAATCGATTCTGGACAAGATCTGGAGCTCTATCACCTCTTCTTTCCTTCCCCTTTTTTCTTTAAAATACTTCTGGAAGTGGAACTCTTTGTCAGTGAGTTATCAAGCAGCTGCAGGACTTTTATTCACCAAATCTGCTAGGCGCATCAGGCGCGTCCAAGCCCTGGGAGCACTGACACCCGCGCACACCTGGCTTGGTCACGAGTACCTGGGCGGCGCCATGCCCAGCCCAGCCCGAGCGCAGGAGCCGCTGCCACCGCCACAGCTCAGGTGTCAGGTTACGGGAGGGCAGGGGCTCTGCTCTGCATGGGCCGCGGGCACCCACCGGTGAGGGTGGAGGCGGGGCTCCCTTGCTGCCCAGAGCTTCTAAGGTTCTTATGGTTTGAGGTTTTACATTTAGGTCTCTGATCCATTTGGAGTTAACCTTTGTGCATGGGGATAGATAGGGGTCCTGTTTCAATCTTCTGCATGCGGTCAGCCAGTTTTCCCAGCACCATTTACTGAATAGGTTCTCCTCTCCCCAGTGGTAGGTGGTGGGGGCTTTGTCGAAGATGGGTTGGTTGAGAAATTGAGGTTTTGCTTCTGGAATCTCAATTCTATTCCATTCATCTAAATGCCTGAAAACAAGTACTTTTTAATTAAAAAGTGAAAAAAATAACAATACTTGCATTTTTCTTATTTTTTTTAACTTTCTAAGAAGAGATGAAGGTATATCAGGAAATTAAAATAGTTAAACAGTGGTTAAAGGCCTCCTGGAATTTGAAAGACTTGGTTTTGTGGTTTCACTACTTTGTAGTTGTATGAGCACATGTTCTGCCTCAATCTCCTCAACTCCAAGGTTTAAATGAGACAATACTTGAATAATTCTTGATAAACAATTTTTTTTTTGAATTGGAGTCTCATTCTGTCACCCAGGCTGGAGTGCAATGGCATGCTCATGACCACTGCAGTTTCGACTTGTTAGGCTCAGGCAATCCTTCCGCCTCAGCCTTCCAACTAGCTGGAACAACAGATGCGCAAAACCAGGCCCAGTTTATTTTTTGATTTATTGTAGACACGAAGTCTCACCAAGTTGCCCAGGGTAGTCTCAAACCCCTGGGCTCAGGCAATCCTCTTGTCTCGGCCTCCCAAAGTGCTGGGATTACAGGCCGAGCACAGCGCCTGGCCAGTATGCAAATTTCTTACCTAAAGTAATGCTTAATGATGCAGTCATTCTTCTAAATACAACAGTTTATGGTACATTTTGTCATAACGTATACAAGTAAGTACAACTTAAGTGGCAATACCACAAAACTACAGAAAAATATGACAAACTGCTGTATCCTCCAGAGGCTGCTTTCTTTTTTCTTTTAACATTTTAAGATAAATTTATTTACAACATACAAATTTAACTTTATTTCCCTATTTTCACTTAAAGCTTGATTTTGTAAAACATAAAAATAATTTTTAAGAGTTCTATCAAAATTCATTAAGGAATTAAAGGCTTCTACCAATTGCCATGTAACTGAACCATCCCGGAAGTGGATCCTACAGTTCCAGTGACATTTTTAGATGACAGTAACCCCAGCCAACAACTTGACCCTAAGCCAGAACCATCGAACTAAGCTGCCCTTAAATTTGATTCATAAAAAGGTGAGAAATAAATACTTTTTGTTTTAAGCTCCCTTTTCCCAAGAATTCTGCATCACTGGAAATTAACAGTAGAAATATTCATTGCTTCATGGGTTCAAGTTATTTAAATTAAAATCAAATAATTGGAAAATTATTCACTATAGAAACTATACAATGAAATAAATGACAAAGACCTAATAGAACAATATTTTTCATTGTTTATGGGTTATTAGTTACTTTCAAGATCCTTAGTGGACAAGTTACTAGTGATACATTGTACACATCCCCACCACAGTGAGTTGCTTTGATAAACCTGTTTACGATACTGAGAGAAAGCACTAAAATGAGACAGATACTATAAAGGCTTCCATGGGAGACCACGTGACATACAGACTCACTTGGAATTTCCAAAGAATCCAGAGATGTCACAGAAAGGACTCTGGGAGACCGGGATGTCTGAAGACCCCATAAAGAAAACAGTTTGCATACCTGATCATTGAGTACAATCAAACTCAGGGAGTACTTTGTAAGGGCATTGAGGTGTAGCTTGGAATACATAACCACACAATACTGTCAAACCCAGTTATTTCTGCCAGTCTGAAATATCAAACACCTGAGTTCCGTTGGTAAGACAGTTTTTCAAATTGCAGTTATTTTTCACAATTGTGGAAAACACTGAGAAAAGTGTCATACCTGAGATGCAGCAGGGGCAGGATACAATAAGTTTTCTAGAGAAGCTTCCACAAAGAGAAACATAAATATATTCTGTATCAATAAGATTAATCATAGGAAATTGCCCAAATTTCACCACTTTCTACTTCAAAACTATAGCTTTCCCATTAATTGCTACTAACCTGAAAACTTGCCTGATAATAGTATACAATAAACCACGTGCTTGATATTCCATGAAAGTCTATACCACAAAAACTCAATCTCTATAAACCATCAAAATATTTAGAAGTCCCAGTATTTTATATTCAAAGTATTAATGCCAGATTATTTCTTATACTTGAAATTAGTAGCAAACTCCTTTATCACATGCTGGCTTCCAAAAATTAATTAAAAAATAAAAGATAACTACACAAAGACTTCCAATTACTAGACCCCTAAGATGGTGCCCAGGAAAGATATGCACCTGGGGTCTACTTCTTCATGATGTGACATATCTGAACAACTCCAGTAAATACAGAAAACCATGACACTCATTGGTGGCACTGTGATAAGGAATGAAGAGTCTACTTATTTACTTAGAGTATATAACTGGTACATAAAACACCAATGGCAAAGTTAGCCTTTCCTCAGAATGAAAGCAGAAAGGGGAAAGTGGGGTGTGTGTGGGCCTGCCTAAAACCTCAGCACACTATTTACTAGCTGGGTGACCCCATTTTCTACAGAAGAGATAAGAATGCTTGCCTTTTAAACAGGATAATGGAGAGAACGAACAAAAGACAGTATCAGGCATACAGCCTGTAAAGAAAATACAGACCACATATTCTAAGTCCTAAGTCCATTGCAGACCACTTAGCAATCTTCACACTATTTCTGTTATATATGTGCTTATGAACACATACACTCATGTATTTTTATTATGATAGATGTATGCATATATTGCTATAATATATGTATGTATATGTACATGTATGTTTATATACAACATGAATGATTTCTGCTCTTTGATTTTCAAATATTTTCTTTGGATGTCAATTTTTCTTTCTGGATTTGGGTCTAAGCATTAAAAAGTAATCTAGCTCCCCCAAATCTTAGTATCTATTTATTTACTTATTTATTTTAAAAGAGTGATTCATTTTTGAGTCCATGTGCTATATTTCTGATTCATAATTGTAAATGAAGAGAAATGTCTAAAAGTAATATGCTTGGCTGGGCTCGGTGGCTCAGCCTGTAATCCCATGCTTTGGGAGGCCGAGGTGAGTGGATTGCCTGAGCCCGTGGGTTTGAGACCCACCTGGGCAACTTGGCAAGACCTCATCTCAACAATAAATCAAAAATTAGCCGGGCATGATAGAATGTGCCTGTAATTCCAGCCGCTTGGAAGGCTGAGGCGGAAGGATTGCCGGAGCCCAGCAGGTCGAGGCTGCAGTGGCCGGGAGTAGCCACTGCACTCCAGCCTGGGCAATGAAGTGAGACTTCAATTCAAAAAAAAAAAAGTAATATGTTTATTTACAGTTCTACTCTAACACACATAGAAAATAAGAAAATTAACTTACCAGGCACCAGTAACGTCTTGGAATTCCATGCTCACAGTTGCTCAGCACACACAGCCTTTCTGTTGACTATTGCCTCTCAAGACCTCAAGTACATGTCAGAGGAACTCACAACCATCAGTTTACTCAAGCTTCTGGCTTACTCCCATTTAGCCTCTTGAATTTTATTTCCTTCCTCAGAAAGAAGGACCCCATTTGCCAGAAGAAAATATCTGTAGCCAATATGACAAAAGTGGAATCCCTACTTTGTAACAGCTGTGAATCAGAACAAGAGTGACTGAAATTAACTACACTGTGCTTCGGAACAGATGTGCACACAGAAACTGACTCAAGCCCTGTTGTTCCCAGGTCCCACATGTAAATCATCCACAGGCCATGTTCTCACCTCGTTGTTATTCATGCTCATTCTTAATGTTCCCCTGAACTATCAAAGTCTTTGAAACTAAAAAAGAAAGGTTTAGAATTTTTTTCTTTTTCCGAAAGAGGAGATTCTGAAAGTTGTCAATCGCTCATAGGAAGCCCTGACTAAACAGATGGGTTTTGACACCTCTGGTTTGATTTTCAATGAAAACATGTCAATTTATGCTCTGGCACAAGTCATTCTCTCTCAAAATCTTTTTGGGGGTGTTTAATTTTTTTTTTTTAATTTTGTTCTCTGAACTCAGTTGTTCTTACAATAGCAATTAAGGCACTAGGGATTTTATTACAGAAACAGTTATATAATTGCTATATTTTAATCTAATAGTATTAAGTAATTTTAAATCATTGCTAAAAACTCTAGGAAATAAATTCCAAGTGAGAAGAGACACCTGTAACTGAAGTTGCAGTTGAAGTTGCATATTTATATAAATAGAAAAGTAGAAGAAGAATATGTAGCTTTCTTTCTTGGTAACTCTTTCCAAAATCAATAAGCATGCATTATGTTCTTACTATTAAAATTAGCAAATCAATAAGCATATATTATGTTCTTGCTATTAAAATTAGTAAATAAATATTAAAATTGGACACTGGTAATCCATTGTAGCCCTTCAGCTATCCATGCCCTTTAGATGCAAAAGACTCTACTAGCTGCTTTAAGAGCTACAAACCAAGGAGGCAACCATGATAACTTCAAATAGTTGACTATCTATTTACAAAGATGAAATATGAAATCACTTGAGAACATTTAAGTAAATTATGCAAGATGACAGATTGCAGTCAATTAGTGAGAAAGTATACAGTTGACCCTTGAACAACAGATGTTTGAACTGCCAGGGTCCACTTACATGATAATTTTTTTTCAACCAAACGTGGATTGAAAAGACAGTAGTGGGAAATGCAAAACCTCAAATACAGCCAGCTGACTTTTCATATCCGTGGGTTACTCAGAGCTGACTGCAGGACCTGAGTATAAGTGGATTTTATTATATGAAGGGGTCTGGGAACCAAAACCCTGAGTATACTGCTAGGTGACTATATTTGTTTTTATTCTACCACGGAGTGTTGTTGAAAACCAGTAATGTCCACATAGCACTTTAGTTCTTATGATAACTCTATGTTAAGCCTTTTGGTTTTTTTTGCCAATAAGATGCTGCATTTATTATCATTTTAAAGGATAAAATAAACAATATAGTTT
>NW_007254074.1:6175-7317 GCF_000164805.1 Carlito syrichta | reverse complement strand
TCCTTTTGAAAGACTGATATTCCATTGTGTACATATACCACATTTCTCTATCCTGTGTACATTCTTAGATTTTTTTAAACATATCTTTGTTATTAATAATGGCATAGTTAACATGGGAGTTTAAATATCTCTGCAAGACCTTGATTTCAGTTCTAATTGATATACACCCAGGAATAGGATTGCACAATCATATGGTAGATTCTTTTATTCGTTTTTTTGAAGAATCTTCATAATGTTTTCCATAATGGCTGCATCAGTTTACATTTTCACCAACCATGTGCAAGTGTTCTCTTTGCTCCACATCCTTGACAGCACTTGTTATCCTTTTACTTGATAATAGTCATGCTTTAACTGTGTATTTTTGTATCAATTAGTGTAATGGTTATTTTTAGGTGTCACCTTGACTGGACTGAAAAGTAACTAGAGATTACCTCGAGAACAGGTAAAGTATTATTTCTGGATGTGTCTGTGAGGATGTGCCCAGAGGAGACTAGCATGTGAGTCATCAGACTGAGTGGGGAAGGTTTGTTATCAATGTGACCGGTCACCATTCAATCCGCAGAGGGTTGTATTAAAATAAGGCAACTTCTCTCTTCTGGAATTGGGATATTCTGTTCTTCTCTTGTCCTTGGACATCAAAACTCCAAGCTTTCTATCTTTAGGACTGTAAGACTTCATCACATCATGGCCCTCATGTTCTCTGGCCTCTGACCTTGGATTGAGAGTTACACTGTCAACTTCTCTAGTGCTGAGGTCTTCACACATAGAGTGAGCCATAATACCATCATCCCAGGTCTCCACCTTGTAGACAACCTTTTCTGGGATTTCTCAGCCACAGTCACATGAACCCCTAATAAGATCCCCCAATAATTCCCTATTATGTATCTTTATTTGTGTCTATATTTATGTCTATCTCTAGCTCTATATTTCTTAGTGGTTCTGTCTCTCTGGAGAACCCTAATAAAAATAGTCTTATACTATACAATTTAATGTTTGTGTGCATATATTTTCAATTTGCATTTAAAGTAACAGACTATATGTCTTGTTGTATTCAGTATCTTCCACTTATCTTCAAGTCTGTAAGATCTTTATATGCACATTTCATCTGCTGTTTCCAACTCTGGCATATTAGCCTCTGACTA
>NW_007254074.1:0-4981 GCF_000164805.1 Carlito syrichta | reverse complement strand
TTTAGCCAGGCATTGTGGTGCATGCCTGTAGTTTGGCCCACTTGGAAGTCTGAGAGGGAAGGATCACATGAGCCCAGCATATCAATGCTCGGGTGACCATGAGCATCTCACTGTTCTCTAGGCTGGATAACAGAGTGAGATTCCAACTCAAAAAAAAAAAAAAAGAGCTGGGCTCGGTGGCTCAGCCTGTAATCCCACACCTTTGGGAGGCTGAGGTGAGTGGATTGCCTGAGCCCATGGTTTCGAGACCCACCTGGGCAGTGAGACCTCATCTCTACGATAAATCAAAAAAATCAGCTGAGCATGGTAGCGCATGCCTTTACTTTCAGCTACTTGGAAGGCTGAGGTGGAAGGATCGCTGGAGCCCAGCAGGTCAACAGAGTGAGACTCCAACTCAAAAATGAAATAAAATAAAATAAATAAATAAACAATTTTCTGACAATCTTTTAGTTTAATAATTATCTTTTAAATATATATATGCTCTATTACAGCTAAACCGATTCATTAAAATATTTAAATAAAGGCACATAAATGTGTACAACATACATCAAATCATCAGTGTCTCAGTTGATGTGATGTATATTTCACTAAGTCAACCCTAAATTGAGTAATTAGAATAAAGTCTGAAATACAGAAATATCAGCCTGTGGTCCAACAGGTGAACACAATCAGTTGCTTTTTAAAAAATTACAAAAATGCTAGTATTTATTTTCTGAGAAAGTGACAACTTAAGTTCTAGTGAAGTTGGCATAGAGAATTTTGGCAACAAGAGTAGCTGGAAAGAGTGGAGTCAATATTTTAGAAATTAAGGGATGAAGTGTAAGAGATTTAGGAAATGCTCATAGGAAAGAAAGTATAAACTTTTAAGCACCACAGAGCTAACACTGTTGAAAATCTTTTTTCCAAAAGTAATAGAAAGGAGCAATTAGACTAAACTCTTAGTTAACATATATTGAGATAACCTTGGGCAAGACTATGCCTTACGAAGTACATCCATGTAACACATTGATATGGTTGGACACTGTAATTAAACTCTGTTTTACTAATGTGTGGTATGAAGTACAGGGAACCAACTAACGTGTGAGAAGTCAAGAAAGTATAGAATTTAAACCATAGAGTGATAACTTAAGAATCCTGGTGCTTAAATCTCCTGTGGCTGTTTTTATCTGTCCTGGTCACCATTGAATGAGAACTACTGCCTGCCCCACTTTCCAAGTTTTGGATCACAAATGACAGTTTGGACTTTGTCTGAGTTTCAAGGAGACATTGAATAGGAGGCCTAAATTTTTATGTGATGATGGTGAGTAGAAAGATTAACAAAAAATTGCAAAAAGAGCAAAGCAACCAAAGGTGCTACGTGGAGCCTAAGACTAAATGAAAGAGAAATACGCTAGGCATTTCAAAAGCAAAATTTCTATTTATTTATTAATTTATGATCCAATAAGGTGAGTGAAAAGTTTTTTAATTGAGAATATTTTTGAAGAAGAGGCAAAAAAAATTTTCAAGCTGAAATTTCCAGGGTATTAAATGAAAGTTCCAGCTATCCCATAGCAAAGGGATCAAGGGGAATCATTTCATTCTAAACACTGTAGCTGCAACTGGAGGAATTTGACATGCCAGAGGTTCCCTGCCTCCGATCATTCTTTCCCAAACAATCTGTCCTGAGTTGTAGCAAGTTGGTCAAAATCATATGCCCAACATAGAGTTTATCCCTTTATGTGTGTGAGTGCCCAATTATCCAGGTGATGCTTCCTTCAGAGGTCTCAGTCTTCAGTCTAGGTAAGGCATGCTTGTTCTGCATTTTAGCAAATTCTGGGCTCTGAACAAGTGTACTTATTCTGGACAGTCCCAGTACAGCAACCCAGAGAGTCTGAAAAGCATTCCCAATTGAAATCCTGACTGCCCATGTACACTCAACACAGAAGCCTACATGTACAGAGTCCAGAGAGGACAGCTGTGGCAGTAGTTGCCTGAGTCAGGTTTTTCAATTTTTGGACAGCTTCAGTCTTCAGGACCCAGTTTGCACTAAGGTCCCGAGAATTATTTCTTTTAAGCCAATGAAAAACCTGTCTTCACCATTTTATCAGATTTTCATTTATCTTTATTCCTAATAAATCTCTTTGTGGCTAAGCTGTGTGGGTGTTCTGTTTCTTTTCCTGGAAAGCATAAAAGGAAATATAACAGTGCATTCATACTCCATTTTATGCCTAATAACTCCTCTAATCATTCTCTATTTCTAGAATCAGAGGTCTGTCCCCTAACAATTGCTGTTTTCCAGGCCAATTATTTGATCCAAATAACTAAGAAGCAGGAGAACTGCTGTAGAGATGGCAAGAAGAGCAACAGAAAGACTTCAAAAAGGTGCCTTGACAAACTCACAATGTCAGAAGGACCCAGTGGGTCATTTCAAGGACAAGTAAAATCCTTGGGGCTGCTGCCTGCCTGTCTGCCAGATTTGGAGACCCAGCCAAGACTACAAGCTGGGTCTAGGGTTTCCCGAAGGAGAAATGGAGTAGGTGATGAAAGAAAACTTGGACACTGACTCTGTTGCAAGCAGGACAGACGCCGTTTATTGTCAGTTTACAGTGAGTTTTTATATTATTCGTGTAAGGGAAAGGACAAAGAAAATTCCTACAACAGGTGCAACTAGTAACTTAATTAATAACCTTGACAGAGATTAAAAAACAGAACAGATACCACCATCTTGTGGTCTTTGAAGCTTTCTACTTTCAGTTAATAAGACTTAAGATAAGTTTAAAAGGAGTTTTACTGAAACTAAGCGTAATATATCACTTAACCTACAAAGCTTACTTTGATTATTTTTGTTACACATTACTTCTCTAATTAAAAGGCCTTAAAATTACCAAAATGAAACTATAAATCATATCTAATGATAGCAAGAATATGAAGCCTATTAACTTGACTAGAGACACTGGCTAACACCTAAAAAATAACTATGAGAGTGACTTACTGTGAAAATACACATACTAATTTTTACTCTAATTTTAACATGCAAAATGAACTAAAGCACAACTAAAATCATCATGGCAAAATGAGCTAAAACATAATGAAATAAAACTAACACAGCTAAAATCATTATGGCTGTATAATTGCTAATGAGTTTTTAAGTTAAGGTTAATGGTGGTTTAGGGGGTGGTTTAACGTGTTTTCTTTTATTCTTGACAACCTTTTGGAAAAGATCTTTGTCTTGAGTTAACCACCTAGGCAATTATTGTTATCTTTAAAACACAACTTCATCATTATGAGCACTTAATCGTGTGTACCTAAAACAATCTTCAAAGCAATTATAAAATGTCAAACTACAGCATTAAAACTTAGTTAATGATTCAAAGTAAAAACCGTCTTAAACATAATCAAACCCTAATAATTTTTGTCAACCCTCATATATATGTATATTAATTATATAAACTTGCATGACTATACATTTACCAACTACATTTAATACATGGATAAAACAATTATCATGCCTAGAATAGCACTGCCAGCAACTCTTTTCAAAACAATCTCAAACTGTAACACTATTCCTAAAAGCACAAAACAGTTTTTTTTTTTTTTTTTTTGAGTAGGAGTCTCATTCTGTTGCCCAGACTGGAGTGCAGTGGCTGCTCTCGGCCACTGCAGCCTCAACCTGCTGGGCTCCGGCAATCCTTCCACCTCAGCCTTCCGGGTAGCCAGAATTACAGGCATGTGCTACCACGCCCGGCTGATTTTTTGATTTATTGTAGAGATGAGATCTCGCTTCCCAGGTGGGTCTCGAACCCGTGGGCTCAGGCGATCCACTCACCTCAGCCTCCCAAAGGCACAGGATACAGGCTGAGTCACTGAGCCTGGCTAGCACAAAACAATTTTACACTGTAAAACTATTTCTAAAGCCAAGAATGATAGTTTTTCCCAAAGTCCTAAATTACAGTCCTTGAAGTGCCTCAAGAAAGTTTCCAGGTGTACATTTCTCCACGTATCAGGAGTTTTCTCTGGGGTTTCTATGATCTTCAAAGTTTCATAATTGCCTTTCTTCATCCAGTTGTTTTCATTGCTTTTCTCTTATCGTGCAGTGTATATTTCTAAAGAAAACTCAAAAGAGGCTTTTAATGATGTTTCCCAGGTTCCAAGGTTGCTTTCTGTATCCAGTTAATTTATCATAAAAATATCCAATTAATATATCATGAATTCAGTGAAAACCTATTCTATATATGTCAACTCAAAATCTTAACTATTTAATTAGTTTAAGTAAAGAACCTTGTTGACTGATCTTTACCCTAGATCCGTAAAAACAATGTTATAAATTACCTACACAACTCCTAGATATGTGTCTGAACTTATAATGAATTTCTAATGAACTTACTATGAATTCGTGCTTATAAAAAACCTTATGTCTAAACACTAAAACTACATTATTCTAAATCAAATAAGAAGTGAATATACTTATATCATTTTTTACTCAAGCAATATCTAGTAACTCATAACCAAATGAAAGAAAGCATTTTAAACGTGCTTCAGAGTTCAACCATTGCATATGTTAGAAAAGACCAAACGGCATGGTGGGAAATGGAAAAATGAACAATGACATTCCTAGGTTAGCTGTGAGTACTTCACGTAAACATGTTGTTTTCTTCATGCTCGACTGTACAGAATTATTCAGCTGTATCAACAGCAAAGGCTGAAGACAGAAGGGCCTCAGCTGCCTGGACTCACTTTGCGGCTGGGGGTCCTCAGCTCACCTGGACTTTGTCAATCAGGCAGGCCTCCAAGGCAGGCTCCCAACAGTTTCACTCCTCGCAATGATCAGCCCCTGGCTGACTTCCCCCTTGTGGAATTTTCTTGTACCACCAGGGCAGAAGAACCCACAAAATGGCATTCCAAAAGGAAGGTCAGGATATCCAGGGCCTGGTGCCAGTACCCACACAAGCTTCCCCACCACCACTCTCTCCTATACCCTTTCATTACACCACAGATATATTAG